>NW_022196903.1:91293889-91313390 GCF_008632895.1 Mastomys coucha | reverse complement strand
CTTCTTCTTCTTCTTCTTCTTCTTCTTCTCCTTCTCCTTCTCCTTCTCCTCCTCCTCCTCTTCCTCCTCTTTCTCCTCCTTCTCCTTCTCCTCTTCCTTCTTCTTCCTCCTCTTCCTCTTCTTCCTCCTCTTCTCCTTTTGTTCTTCTTCTTCTTCTCCTCCTCCTTCTCCTCCTCCTCCTCCTCCTCCTTCTCCTTCTCCTCTTCTCCTTTTCCTCCTCCTCTTCCTTCTTCTTCCTCCTCTTCCTCTTCTTCCTCCTCTTCTCCTTTTCTTCTTCTTCTTCTTCCTCTTCTTCTTCTTCTTCTTCTTCTTCTTCTTCCTCCTCCTCCTCTTCCTCCTCCTCTTCTCCTGCTTACATTTACCTGCCAGGACATCTGTTAGAACCTACTTTTCTAGGATTCCAGCTTATACAGAAGACCAACTGAAACGCCTACCCTTGTGGGACTAAGTAACTTGTGGGACTTAGTAGACTCTTGGACTTCCCATTCACAGCTGCCCATTGGTGGGTTAGTTGGACTGCAGACTATTCATCATTCCAACAATTTCCTTTAATATACAAAGCCATTCCATAAGTTCTGTGACTCTAGAGGTCCCTGACTAATACAATGTCCTAGTCTTCCAATCATAGCCCTGTCTTCCTAGAGCCATTTGCCGCGACCCCAGCTCAGGGCGGCTCCAACGTTTTTGCCTGCTGTTGTTTATTGGGTGTGCTGTGTGTGAGCATCCTGCCGGCTATGCAATGAATCTCTTAGGAAGTTACTTTAGCTTTGCAAGCCTTTTTGGAAGATTGCCTGTTTTTGTTAATTATGGCTTAGAAATTACTCCGTCAATAATTTTGGAGCCCAGGAGTCTAAAAAATTACAGGGTGTTATTAAATATTTAAGAACTGCTTAATTTCTCCACGTGATAGGCGATTTTAGTTGAAATCTGATCCTTGGGCTGTTAACCATCTTGTTTGGAGCCCCAGATCCAATTTTCCCCATTAAAACAGAAAAGTGTGTGTAGAGATCTTGTTGTTTGTGGAGAGTAGTAAAACTAAGCCAAGAACAGAAGCAGTCAGGGGCTGGGGATATAGCTCAGTTGACAGAGCTCTTCCTAACATGCATGAAGCCCTTGGCTTGATTCAGTAGCACATAAACCAGTTGTGATAGGAAATGGAGGCAAAGGGGATCAAAAATTTGAAGTCATCCTTAGGTATTGTGATCTCAAAGCCAGACATATACACGGACATGCACTCAAACAAAATAGAAGCATCATCTCCGCCAATAGAAATCTTGTTAAACCCAGACCGCGGGGAATAAAGGAGCTTATTGAGCCAGGACAGATGCTAGCCAGAAAGGACCATGTCTTGAAATAAGTCCCCACTGTAACAAGGAGCAAGGCAAGAAACCAGTTGGAAATGAATCTGTGAGACCCAGGGACCTTGACAATGTTCCAGTGAAAACTGGGAGTAAGATGGTCTAAATCACTAGCTGTAGATAGGAGGGTGGGATAATTGAGACAGGAGAGGTTGGGAATGAGATGGAGCATCAGGAGAAGTTGGGGTAATAAGCAGGATGCTGTGGTACCTGCACATATCCAGGAATCTTGAATAGTCCTCATTTGGCCCGGGGAACTGTTCATGCCCTTATGTTTCCTCTCTTCCATGTTCAGCTCTTATAATTAAATGTAGGACATTGGTCTTGATTGTCAACTCGATTGCCTCTAGAATCATCTAGCAGAAAACTCTAGGCAGCACTGAGGCGGGAGTGGTGGCGTCTAGATTGGGTTGAGGTGAGGACACTCGCCCTAACTGTGGGGAGCTCCAGTCTACAGGCTGAAGTCCCAACATGAATTAAAAAAAAGAGAGAAAATTAGCTGAGTATCAATGTTGATTGTTCTGCTTCCTGAGGCCAGACGCGGAGTGACTGGTGGCCATGCTTCGGCCGTGATGCCTTCTGGGATGCATAAGCCCTTCCTTTCCCAAGCTGCTCTTGAGGGGTTTGTTCTTCCAGCAGTGAGATAAGAAGCAGAAATGCCTTTGAAGCTTTTCTCCTACTGGTACTCATGGAAAATGTTACCTTTCGAAAACATTTGGGCTTTTTCTTTCTCATTGAAAAAGGAGAGAGAGAGAGAGAGAGAGAGAGAGAGAGAGAGAGAGAGAGAGCTCACCTTGGAAAAAGACTAGAGGAAAACTTAGTCATAACTCAATTCCAAAAATGAAGATGAAATGTTACAGTTTGCATAACACCGTAGAGGGAGAATGGACTTTTAGAATGATCTGTTTAAAAGGGAATTTTTTTTTTTTTTAGCAAAACTTAATCACAGTTCTAATATCTAATGTATACATTTGCCACAGCCGTCAATCTCCAGCTCTCTAAATACCAGGAGGGTGTCTCTCATACAGTCTGACTCAGCTTTATCCCAACACTGACTCAGCTGCTGATTCAGAGCTCACAGACCAAGGGCTCAGTCCTCCTAGACACCAACCACAAGTCCCAAGCCTCGGCCTTCTGACCAACTTCACACTAATTGAGGTTCTTCTGTCTCAGATCCAGTAATGCCTTAACAGCTCGGCAATTGCTTCTATAACACTGTCGTTGCTGTTACCTCTGTCATAGATGAAAAAGGGGAAGGCTGCATGAAGAGGGCCAGGGACGAGGTCCAGATCTGGGGAAAGAGAATACGTTTCTGTGAGAATTAGGCGTCTTATATTGGATTGTTCATATTGTCTAATCTACAGTGGACAGAGAGGTAGCTATAGGATGAATGTATAGATGCTTATAAAGGGATAAAATATATTCAGCAATGAAAAGTGGATGGAACTAAAAAATATTTTGAGTGAGGTAACCTGGGAGACATGTTTTCTGTCATACATAGATTCTAGGTTTTGATCTATATGTATGTATACTTAAAATGGTAGTGAGTGCAAGTGGAAATCATGAAACTAGACAAGTAGGGGGGACCATACAAGTAGGGGGTGGGGGAAGGCTTTAAGGAAGGAGAATGGAAAGGCTAATAGAACATGTGGCGTGAAAGTGGTAGGGGTAGGGCAAGGATAAAAGAGGCCCAGTGGTTAAGAGCACTTGCAGAGACCCTAGGTTCTGTTTCCACCACCCACAGGAGGGCTCCTGACCACCCAGGGCTTCTGGTGCCCTCTACTGGCTTTCATGTGCACTGCATGGACATGGTGCATGAGTACACATAATATTAAAATATATAATTTTGAAAGAAATAAAGTGAAGAGAAAAAGGAAGGGAAGAAGGAAGGGAGGCACGGAGGGAGAGAAGGGGGAGGGAGGGCAATTCCAGGAACAGAATGTGCTAGTGGGAAGGAAACAGGGACGTGAGAAAGAGGGGTGAGGACAGGAAAAGATCAACTAAGTGCGTATGAAAATGTCATGAGGGATTCTGTGCTTTGTATAGTCGTTAAAATCTCTCTTAAAATGATGGCTTTTTAAAGTTTCCAACAAAGAAACTGTTGACAGCCATCTCTCAGGAGTAGATCTGGGTTAGAGCAAGGCATGTGACTTTCACTGTATTAACTCTTTAGACCCTGGGTGTGCAGAACATGAATGGTTTTTGTGGTGTGTCCACTCCTGTCGAGTTGAGAGACTACAGATGTCTGAAAAACATTTGCTATTTGGGAATACACCTGTATCCCATAATAGATGTAACAGGGTGATGGAGAGTCACTTACTTGCTCGCTTGTCTAACAACCAACTACTGACTGCTCACCTACTATGTGCTGTTGTTGTAAGTGCTGGAGACAGTGGAAAGAATAAGATCCTATGGTCCTCAATCTGTAGAGCTTGGTCTTACTGTGGCCAATTACCAATGGTCTGGGGAGATGCTCAGTCAGGAAAGTGCTTGCCATGCAAGCCTGAGGACTCACATCAAAAAGCAGGACATGGTGGAGTGTGCTTGTAATCCCAGCACTCGTAGGAAGTAAGGAACAGGCGGAGAGACAAGATCCCTGTGTCTTACTTGACCAAGCTAGAAGTTTCCAGGTAAAAGTGAGAGATTACATTTCCAACAAGAAACAACAACAACAAAACAAACAAACAAACAAAAATTTAAAAAGCACAGCATCCTGAGGCAGGACAACTGAAGATGACCTCTGGTCTCTGTGCTCATGTGACTGTGCACACACTAGCATATGTGTACAAAAATAATTTGAAGGTTTAAGAGGATAATTGTATTGGGGAAAACCAGGGGAGGTATGCCATTATGAGTGGTTGGAAGGCTGTCATCCAATGGCTGGGAACAATTTCTCTGGAAGCAGACATCTGAGCTGAGGGCCATGCACCAAAAAGAACCACCGATACACAAGAAGTGTGGAACTTAATCCTGGAAGAGGAAGCTGCAAGGTCTGGAGCCCCAAGGCGAAATTAGCTAGAGATATTTAGACTAAAGAAGGCTGCTGTGGTTGAAGCTTAATGAACAACAAGTGATGTGAGTTAAAACAAAAGAACTAGGCGGGGCTAAACCAGGTCAACCTCTGACCTCTACATATATGTGTTACACATGTGCCCATACTCACAGACAGGGGGATGGACATACACAAAGTTACCCCCCCACACACACACATACACACAAAGCACATAAGATATATTGGAATGCAAAAGGGGAGGAAACAGAGAATATCAAAAGGAAATTATGTTACTACAACTGATTCATCTCAAGAAAGATATGATAAGATTCCTCATTCACACTTTATGCCAAAACCAAACTATGAGGTGGATCAAAAAGCTACGTATAACGAAGGAAAAATGTAAAATCCTGAGGTGAGAAAATGGAGGTTATCCTTATCAAAGTAGATGTTATAAATTAGGAATGTGAAAAAAAAAACTTTAAGATTACATTGATCTCACTATGTGCTTCCATGTGGTTTGATAGCATAAATAAAAAACAATGACAAACTGGTGGAGAACATTGGCAACCCCAAATCTCTACCATAGCTCCCACCATCAAAGGGAAAATTCAAATTACTTAGTGGAGAATGGGTGCCTTCCTATGGAGGGACATGGACAGCAGAAAGATGGTAAAGTTTCCCACTAATACAATCCAATCCCACGAGCCTGGAACACTGTGAGACAGCATTTTATACCCATCAGAGTAGCAGAAATCTGAAGGCTGATGGTGGCATTTGGCAGGGAGTAATGGCAAACAGGCACTTCAGCTGTGGCACTTGGCACTGGAGAGCAAGCTGTCAGCCCCTAATTAGACTCACAGATGCACACCCTCTGTAACACAAAGATCCTACTTCAAATTGGACACTGTTTGAAGAGGAGTCTCTTCACGCTTTGTGTGGAGCAAGGCTGATTATTCAAGATACAATTTAGCATCCCTGTGCACCACCACCATCCCAAGACACAAAAACATTTTACCCAAATTTCCAAAGACTCACAGGCTCTGAGTAATCCCAAGTAAGGTTTTTCCAGAAGAAATTCCTACCCATTTCCACCCAGTGCGGCTTCGAGCTCAAACAGCCTGAACCCTATACAAGCTCCACAGTCCCACAGAGAACAATCCAAGTGGCATGGTGTCCTAGTTTGTTTCCTGTTGCTGTAATAAACAATGGCCCAAAGCAACTTAGTTTATAGACAATGGCATTAGTTATGTTTCTATTGCTGTGACAAAACACCATTACCAAGACGACCTATAAAAGAAAGCATTTAATTGGGCTTACATTTCACAGGGTTAGAATCCATGATGGCGGAAGGCAGGGGTGGTAGTAGGAACATCTCTGAGTTCACATCTTGATCTGAAGACAGAAAGCAGAGAAAGCATACTCAGTATGGGGGGAGGGGACTCTTTTGAAACCTCAGAGGCCTTCTCCCAGTGACACACCTCTTCCAGCAAGGCCCCGCCTCCTGATCCTTCCCAAATCTTTCCACCAACTGGGAACCAAGCATCAAGCATGTGAGCCTACAGGGCCATTTTCCTTCAAACCACCATAGTAATAGCCTGTCATCTAGGTAAGTCAGGAAAGGAACCTGGAGGCAAAAATTAAAGCAGGGACCATGGGAGGATGCTGCTTCCTGGCTGGCTTCCTGGCACCTGCCCTCCTCAGTCAGTCAGCAACTAAGAAAATGTGCTGTAGACAGGCCGACAGGCCAACCTGATAAAATCGTTTCCTCAGTTCTTGCCAGGAATGCCAGCTTGGTGATGAAAGCTAACTCTGACATATGTTAAGATTTAAATCTGAAATGTAACCACAGGTTCAAGTTCTAAGTGGCCTGTCTCCAGCTCGGGGCACTGTCTTGCATATAGATGGTGTTTTTACTGTTAGGACTGTGTCTTGTATAGAGCCTTTGGAAGTGGGAACTGGGAGCAGGCCCTCATGTGCATGACCCCCAAGCTCTCTGTTTCCTGCCTCTGCTTCACACTCCTGCTACCGAGCAGCGCTGCACTGTCACGTCTGCTCCGCTGTGATGGACTGAGACCCCCTGAAACCATGAGCCAGCACAAACCATCTATCATTCAAGCTGCTTTGGCCTGGTATTCTGTCGCAGGGACAGAAAGGTCACTAGGGCAGTGTGCACCATGGAGTCCATTATTGTGAGCAAAAATATATACATGAACAGAGCACACTGGCACAAGAGTGAGGGATCCAGCGCTCTGTGGAGCAAAATGAAAATATCTCAAGAAATATATAAGATGTGGAGTAAAATGTACAATAGAGCACTTTAAAAATTTTAGAACCGTCAAAACCATAGCAAACACATGCACACATAAATAGATATTTATTTAATTTGTGGTAGTGGACGCCTGTGATAGTCAAAGGGGAAACTGGACTGGAGAAACCAACCCAGGGGAATTCAATTCTATGTGGCTCTGACTTTTTCTAAAAGAAAAGACATGGTGTGACGTCTGTGGGAATAGAAACGTTTGATTGTTTTGAGTGAGGCTCATGGATGTAGTTTGTTATTTTTACATTGACTGTGTTACTATGTTTCACCCCTGTAGACTTCTGAGGGGACACCAAGGAGATGGGCTGAGTCAATGGGAGGGGCTGTTCTGGAAGTAGGAACGTCAAGTGATGCCTGCCTCTGTGGCTTTGAACCCCAAAGAGCAGAGGATAACCTTTGTGCCCTGCTGCTTCGTCCCACCAAGCCCTTCCTGGAATGAAGGGCCTTCAAGGCCCTGCTCTCCAGGCCTTGAAGTTGTCCTCTAAGCAAGCCAGGCATTTGCCAACTGTTAGGCTTTTAGCAAAGTGACACCTTTCACTGACAGCTAAGAAACAGGTTTTCCTCATCCTCCCACCGACACTTTAATCCTGTGATTTTTTTTTTTCTGATCAGTTTTCCTTCCAGGGGTAAGAGACACAAAGGGCGAAAGTTCCCATTTCAAAACGTGCAGTTTCTAGAGTAAGGACATGTGCACCATTGTCAAACTGCAGCCAGCTGTCATGTTCAGAACTTTCTCATCATGTCAAACTGGAACTCTTTTCCCATTTAGAAGTCATTTTCATTTCTCAGTTCCTCACTTCCTGGTGTCTTCTACTTTTCTGCTTTAGTCTCGGACTTTTCCCAGGATACCACATAGGTAGAACCATGCAATCTTTGCCTTTGTGTGCTGGCTCCTGTCCTTTAGTAGCATGCTTTTGAGACTTCTCCCCATTTTACCTTGTGTCTAAACCTCAGTCTGTTCACAGCTGAACAACCTTCTGTTGGATGGTGAGGCACACTTTGCTTACCCATCTGTCAGTGGAGTTCTGGATCGTTGCTAGCCTTAGCTACTGTGAAAAGTGCAGCTATGAACGTCAGCATACAAATATTTGCTCATAGCCCTCCTGTGTTTGAAGTGATGCCTAGAGGTAGCTGGGGAACCACGAGGGAAGTTTATGATTCATCTTTTGAGTGACTGCAAACTCTTTAACAGAGCAGCACCTCGAATTTCCATCAATGATGTCTAGCGCATGGTTTGTCTACACTGTTGTCCATTCTTCTTGTTTCCTTGTCTCCAAAGCCACTCAAATGGGTGTGAGGCAGTTCTTAACTAGAGTTTGTTGTTTCCTTTATAATCAGTGCTAAACATTATGCATTTTTGTTTGTTTGTTTTTGTTTGTTTTTGACTAGTTGATAGCAACTTAACATCCTGGCTAGATTCAGCATTTGCCCAGATGTGGTGCACATAGCATGGTTTTATTAGGGGGAAAACTGAGGAGGAAGACTCTGGTGATAGAGGCTAAGAAATGAAGCCAGGGTCAGTGGCTTCTTAACTTACGTGTTTAGTGTCTGCAAATTCAAGAGGCTGTTATGAGATGGTGACCTTAACTTCCTGTATCTTGGGTCCTCTCGAAAGTTTTTCTGAATACTTTACGTGTAAAGTTGCTCTGTCCGCCAGTGCTCTGCATCTTCGGGTGCTGATTGTTTACACATGAAGCCATGTGTAAACAGCGCTCCAAGAAGATCTCATCTCTTGCAACTTTGAAGGCAAAGCTGGCTGTGCTGAGGTCAGTGTGGTATGCCGGGCCCTGCCACCCAACTCTGCTCAAGGGATTTTTTTCTCAGTGTTTTTGTTGTTGTTGTTTGTGGTGGTGGGTTTGCTTTTTGTTTGTTTGTTTGTTTGTCTTTGTACGCAGTTTCACTTTATACTTATATAAAAACTGTTGTTGATGATTAAAAATGTTACCTATGGGGCCAACAAGATGTTTCAGTAAGTAGAGGTACTTGCTCCTAATCCCCAGAAGACACATACACACGCATGCACACACATGCACACACATGCACACACACATGCACACGCATGCACACACACAAAACATAAAATGTAATTTTATTTTAGAGCTGGAGAGATGGCTGGGCAGTTAAGAGCACTGGCTGTTCTTCCAGTGGATCCAAGATTAATCCTCAGAACCCACACGGTAGCTCACAGCCATTTATAACTCTAGTCCCAGGGGATCTGATGCCTTCTTCTGTCTGGCTTCTGTGGGCACCTTAGTTTAAGTGTTCTATAAAACATCATCATCAAAAACAACTTGGATGAGTGAAGGGTTTATGTCATCTTACAGCTTTCAAGTCCCACTCCACTCCCTGAGAGAAGTCATGGCAGTAGCTCAAGGAAGAAACTAGGAGGCAGGAGTCATGATGTCAGAAGCCATGATGGAGGCGCTGTTTACTGGCATGCTTGGACTGCTTTCTTATGCCATCCAGGACCACCTACCCAGGACTGTCACCACCCACAATGGCTGGAGCACTCCCACCTCAATTATTAATCAAGATAATACTCAACAGAATTGCCTTTTGCTTAATAGATAGAGATATTTTCTCAAGTAATGTTCCTACCCAGATGACCCTCACCTGTGTCAACTTGCCACGCAATGAGTCACAACGAGTCTGTTAAAACAAGTCCTAGTATAATCTGAATAATGTCCTTATAAAAGGAGGAAGGGTGAACACAGAAAGAGAGACACCAGGACTACAGGCACACAGGAAAGATCATATGAAGAAAGTATGGGGCAGCCATCGGCAAGCCAAGCGAGGAGACGACATGCAACTCACCCTGCCATTGCCTCCATCCCGAACCTCCAGCCTTCAGAGCCACGAGGAGATAGCTTTTGCTCACTTAAGTCCTCAGTCCTGCCTCACTTTGTAATGGCAACCCTAGAAAATTAAAACTGTTTTTGACCCAAAGCTATCCATTGTACCGAGAGCTTACGCACTGTTTGTCTTATCTTTGGGGACCTATTATCGCAAATATCTTCTTTTGACTTTTAAGGATTAAGTTGTATATTAATTACATTGATATAGTCAATGATTTTTTGGCATGCCCCCCCCACACCCAGTGATGGAATCATTGTAAAAATAGATTCCTATAGTGTTTGTATTGGTTATTCTCATGTCACTGTGGCCAACATACCTGAAAAGACAACTTAAAAGACAGACTTACTGCTGATCCCTGGTTCTGGAAGGTTCACCCCATGGTTCCTTGGCTCCATTCACTTGGGCAGAATTCTGTAACAGGAGAGCATGGGTCAGGAGAGGTTCTTACCCTATGATGGACAAAAGACAGAAAAAGGAGGGTACTGAAGGCCAGGAACAGCCTTCAAAGTTAAACCACTTGTGACTACTCCCTCCAGCCAAATCCCATCTCCCAAAATTTAGTTTCCCACAGTGTGTCAACAGCTAGGGACCAAGTGTTCAAAGCAGGAGCCTGTTGAATCCACAGCGATGCTCTAAGTCCATTTCCTCTCTCTCCCATTTTGCCCAGTATAAATGAGCTGCTTCTATTCCTGGGCCCTGGGGTTTTCAAACAAATACCTATTTCCGTGGCTTATTGAGCTGAGTGGCTTGTCACAGACAGGAAGTTGGTGTGTGGGTGGGTGGAGAGGGAGTCATAGGACCTGAGGACTTACTAGCTGTGTGCAACCTCAGACAGACTACCTTATTTTCCTGGCTCAGTTTCCACGTTTTCATGGTACATTAATGTGTGTGTTATTTTCAGAGTTGCTGGAAGCATTAGTGTCACCGACAGGGATGGGCATGCCATGCTGAATGGCTTATGGTTGGTCCTCCATCGATAGTAGCTATTCTAGGTAATCGGAAAGTATCTGTTTATTTCTCCCTTTCTGCCTCTGGGTTCTAAGTTTATATAAGCTGTGTCGTGTTTGTGTACCTAAGAGGTTTAACTAAATTCTCTGTGTTTGGTGTATGCAATATGGCTTATGTCGGCACTACAAGGCTTGGCTGCTCACGGGGTTTTCGATACATGAAAAGGCGTGGCACAAGACACAATGAAATACGAGGTGTGCACATCTTTTGACAGTGGCTATGTAACCTTTTGCACGATCTTTCTCTTGCTGGTCCTCTTCTATTTTATCTGCAAAGTGGGGCCTTAATCTAGAATACATCCCTAGCATACGTTTTTTTCTGAAACCAGTGGTTTACCCCAAAATCACCAGGGCCAAGAGAATGGACCAAGTCCTCATTCTCATCGTCGCATTGTACAAATCCTCCTCCCATGCTCTCTCTAAACACCAGTTCTCACTATCTAAACCAGATCTTACCGGCTTGGCTTCTTTGCTGAGACAAGGTTATATACAGAGTCAAACTAGCCCAGAACTTGCAATGTAGCCTAGGCTGTCTGTGAACTCCTGGCAATCCTCCTGTCTCAGCTTTCTGAGTAGTGGGATCAAAAGTGGGAGCCACCATGGCCAGTTTTTTGGCACTTTGACGTTTATTTAAAAACAGCTGACATAAAAGCAGCCTCTATCGGCTTTGGAAGATTAAAGTAAATGAACTCATTTCCTGAAACAACTTGGGGTTTTCTTCTAGAAGGATGCTGGGAAATATGGCATGGGTCTTCCAAGCTGTACTATGTTTTATGTTTGTAAGTGATTTCCTAAAATATCGAGTTTCTGTCATGGTTTGGGTATGAAGTGTCTCCCAAATGGCTCATGTGTTAAAGCTCTCCATTGATAGACTCTGGCTTATCAATGGATCCATACACTAGTGAATGATTCAAAAATGTCTTGCTCTTACTAGAAGGTGGGGCAAATATTCGAAGGTGGGACCAAGCTGGAAAGTCATGAGGGTGGATCCTTAAAGGTCTCGCCCCCTCTCTCTTCCCTTCTCTCCCTCCGTCCTTCCTGGGACAGCAGCTTCCTGCTCCTCGTGTTCTTACCACCACGACGTCCTATTCTACCTCATAGTGATGGAGGAAGGCAGCCAGGGAGCCCACCTCTGAAACCATAAACAAGACGACGATTTCTTCCTCTGAAACAATTTGTGACCTTTGTCACATCATGAGAAACTGATTGGCATAGTTTCCGCATGGGAAGACCAATTTATTCTGTGGCATCCGTGAGCAGAGCAGAGCAAAGGTGCTTGTAGGGCTTCATATTGAGTTCCTTCTGCCTCCCACACCAACTGGACTCTCATGCCTGCATCCAGAGGAGCTGCAGAGGAGCAAGTGGGTGGGAAGCTGCTAAGGGGCAGTCGGGGGGAGGGGTTGGTGTGGTGGTGACAGGAGTCTCATTCATCCACACAATGGAACAATGAAAGCCACATCTGCTGTGTCTGCCCTCATAGTCCAGCGTTTACCCGCTGCTGTGTGAAGCAGTTTGGCCAAACAATTGGCAAGGGGGAGGCATGCTTACTGAATGAAGGAGACCCTCCAGAGGAAAGCCATGTCTTTTACAGGGAGTATGATAGATACATCTAAATGGTCTAGAGGCACAATGCTCACACTAACGGTTAGTTCATCAGCATCCACAGCCAGCTTCATCCTTTACCACACAGTCAATAGCTACTCAAAGCCAGACTCAAAGCTGCCATGCTGCTTTCAGTAATCCCGAGAATTGAGTCCTGAGTTCTCAATCCTACACTGACAGCCCTGATGGTATTATAGGTAACTTGCCACACTTCAGAATCTCCCCCTACAGAGACCAGGCAGGCCTGACACCAGATGTCCAGGGGTCATAGGATGATGATTGGCATCATCAGGGAGAGGTCAAGCCAGTGCTGCATCTTTGGTTGTGAAGGAGAACAGCCCGCTTTCATTTGTGTTTTGAGAGAGCTCTGTTCTAAATAGCTAATTATCGGACTCTCTAAGCCTGTGATTAAACTGTAGCCAGCCAGGAGAAGATTGGAAAGACATTGGAATTGTCAGTGACTTGGGACTGACGGTCCTTCTAACTGCTGAGGAAATGGCTGAGCCTCTCTGCTCTGTGTTCCAGAAACCCAGAAGAAAGAATGGGGGGAAGGAGAAGATGACATCGATGTGGCCTGACAGAACCCAAGGATCCTTCCTGTGAGAACAGACGGAGAGTGAGAGAAGCCATTAGTCAAAGGTAAGCGCTCAGTTCCGTGACTACCAAAGCCTCGCGTGAGCTGTGAGCACACCCTGAGGTGTCCAAGAGGGAGGGAGCAAAACCGCACATTCCTACAACCTTCCAAACATCTGCGTTGCCTTTCACGAAGACGAAAGAACACACGTACTCTTTCACCTTGAAATAAAAGCAAAACAACCCAAAGTTGACTGGGAGACTTCCATAGTATAGGGGTTCTCTCCCTAGAGAGAAAAATAAATGAAAATGAAGAGAAAAAGAAAAAAGCTGTAAAAGTAGCAATTGTTCTTTGCTTTAGATGATTTGCCTGTGTGTTGCTCAAATTTTGCACAAGAATTCTACTTGTGAATGTTTTACTTTAAAAATTTTTTGTGTATGTATGGGAAGTTTTGACTGCATGCATGTCTGTGTACCTAGTGTGTGCCTGGTGCCCACAGAGGCCAGAAGACAGCTTCAGGGTCCTTGGGACTGGAGTTCCCTGGGATAGTAGTGAACTACCATGTGGGTGCTGGAAGTCAAGCCCAGGTTCCCTGGAAGAGCAGGTGGTAGGTAGTCTGTACCATGGAGCATCTCTCTGGCCCCAATTTATTTCTTTATTGTTTTTCTATTCACATTAAACATGTAACTAGCTCAGGCCTAATAAGCAAATGAACCAAGCTGACGACTGAGATTTAGTGATTTTGTGTGTTCTTTTTACAATGTCATACATGTGTACAATGTAGCTTGATCATGTCAGATCCCTTTCCTTCTTTTGGTCTTGTTTTTAATCTGATCTTCCCAACACTGCCCCTTTCAATACTAATGTCCTCTTGTTCTCTTTAAACAACTCATTGAGTCCAGCTCCTGCCATCCTATGTGCACAGGTGTGGGGCCATCCGCCAGTGTACTGGTTCTCATCCCTCCTATTGCTTTAATACAGTTGTTCATGCCCCGGCGACCCTTGAGCGTAAAATTTTTGTTGCAACTTCAGAACTCTAATTTTGCCAGTCTTACAAATTGTAATGTAAAGATCTGTGCTTCCTGATTGTCTTTGGCAACCTCTTTAACCCCAAAGCAGTCATGAACCCCAGGTTGAGGACTGTTACCCTAAGGAAAAGTCAACCTTCCAGAGGCCACACCCCTAAAGAAAATGGACTCTTTCTTCGCTGGCAGCCTCCAGCTGCAGGAAACTCCTCCTCGTCTAGGGCTGGGCTGGGCCTCAGGAGCCTGTCCCCTCTTCAAGCCGGGAATTTTGACTGGCTTGTAACTCTGACTCATATTCTTTATGTTCCCTTTTCCATGATTCTGCCCCTTTGCCCTATGTCTTGGGGTAGAGTAAAATTAATATAAACAGCCTATGTAGGCCTTGAATACTCAACAGGCACTTAATTCTCAGCTCTTTGACCAGTTGTGAATAGGACATTGGAAAGTCCCACTAGGTTTGCTGTTCAAACTCTTCCCACAGAATTGGCATTAAGAACGGTGACATGCTCCATCTCAGGAGTCACTGGGGAAACCAGAAAGCTCACTGTGGGCTGCTGAGATAGTTCAGCGGCTAAGAGCATATGCGGCACAGTCACAAGGCTGAGTTCAAATACCCAGCACCTACATAAGAAAGCCAGGCATGGTTGCGTGGGGTCTGTGTGTGGGCACTGGAGAGGCAGAAAAGGGGGATCCCTGAGACTTGCTGGTCTGACAGCCTAACTCAGTTTCTGACACTGGCAGACCCTGTGAGTGCCCCTGGGAATAGGGGAGACGATAGGCCAGATTACCTGTGGTGGTTTGAATAAGAACAGCCCCTGTGATGGTTTGTATATGTTCAGCCAAGGGAGTGGCACTATTAGAAGGTATGGCCCTGTTAGAGTAGGTGTAGCCTTTCTGGAGTAGACATGGCACTACGGACATCAACTTTAAGACCCTCATCCTAGCTGCCTGGAAGTCAGTTTTCTGCTAGCAGCCTTCAGATGAAGATGTAGAACTCTCAGCTCTGCCTGCACCATGCCTGCCTAGATGCTGCCATGCTCCCGCCCCTTGATGATAATGGACTGAGCCTCTGAACCTGTAATATGCCCCAAATATATGTTGTCCTTTATAAGACTTGCCTAGGTCATGGAGTCTGCTCACAGCAGTAGAACTCTAAGACAGCCCCCATAGGCTCACAGGTTTGAATGCTTAGTCACCAGGCACTGGCACTCTTTGAAAGGATTAGCAGGTGGATCCTTGTTGGAGGAAGTGTCACTGGGCAGCACGGGCTTTGAGGTTTCAAAAGCCCTAGCCAGGTCCCAGTGTCTCTCACTTCCTGCTTCCTGCCTGATACTCCAGCTCCAGACTGTTTGGTCATCTGCACTCCTGTGCACAAACCTACATAAACATACCCTCATGCACATAATTTAAAAATAACAGAGATGGCTCAGCGGCTGAGAGCTCTTGTTCCTGCAGAGGATCTAGGTTCAATTCCCAGCATGGATGTGGCAGCATCACACCATCTATAACTATGGTTGCAGGTGATCTGATGCCCTCTCGTAACTTCCATGGGCACCAGGCACACACATGGTGTGCAGACATACACGTGAGCAAAACACACATATACGTAAGATTTAAAAGTCGAAAAGAAATGTCTAATCATAAAACAAAGCAATGAGCAGGTTCGAGGGATCGAACTGAGATCCTCACGTCTGTAAAGCAAGCACTTTACCAGCTAAGCTATTCCCTCAACCCCCAGACCTTGCTTTTTTCCTTTGAAGTGATGCTTCATAGTCCCAAGTTAGAAAAAGTAAAGAAAAAGCAATAAATTAGTAGCTAACTTCCAGTTACAGGTATTTGCTCATTGAAGCCTTTATAGAGGGAAGAGATATTGTCATTTCCATTTCCTGCACGACAGCACTGAGAACAGAGAGGCTATGCAACATGCCCAAAGTCACACAGCTGAGGAAAGGCAGAGCTGGTCTTCAGGAGGGACGGGGCTCCGTAGCTGCTCTGCCTCACCAGCTCCGACCCTGAAGGCTCCAGAGCAGAAAAGCAGTCTGTGTGAGCCCTTCAGGCGCTCCTACTTTGAGGCTTTATCTGGAGAACTAGGAAGCCTGGGAGGAGTGGGGTTTTCTGCAGCCCAGCTTCTAACCCGAGGCATACCAACGCTTTGTTTCTAGCTGGAAGAAGAGTCTTTGCCATTTAATTTAATTTGATTACTAATTACCATAAATTTAAAATTTAACGTTCTCCTTAACTAACAGTCATGATGGCAAACGAAGGAAGGCTGCTTACCTAAAACCACAGGTTTTCAGAGGCTTTGGCAGGGAGATTTGGTGGATGAAATCTCCATGAAGTCTCCATACTGAAGGGAAGACCAGGAACGCACAGTCTGTCCTTCCTCCAAGGATCTACATCTCGCAGAATGGGAAGATGGTTTAAGAAAAACCAACCATAGCTGTGTTCAAGCAGACTCGGGTGGTAGAGGGAACTTAAATTACTTTATTGCAAGAGCTTTCAGACATTTAGAAAACATGGGTGAATTACCACGAAAAGGATAGAATGCATACATATTACATAATATAAACTTTTTCGTAGTTATTTTATCCCTGAATCCTTCTTCCATGGAATCCTGAGTTCCCCTAGCCACACTCTCTAGCAGGCTTTTTGAAGCTCTTTTAGGTAGGAATTTTCCAGACCCACCACTAGGGGTCAGTCCTGCCGCACCCAGCACTCCCCTGGTCCTTTCCTGTCCTGACAAAACATTTACCAAGTGCCCTCAGCACGCCTGAGGCTGGCTGGCGTTTTCAAGTATACATTACTAACGTTCAAGGAATGCAAGAAAGAGGTTTAGGAGCTTTCTAAAGAGCCTCACGTTCAGACCCACCTCCAACCCCCGCCTCGAATCTCAACCCTCAGAAGTTCTCAGCCCTCTCTCTCCTAGAGACATGGCCTTTCTGTCACTGCAGGCTCCAGGGGCACCTTGTGGACCTCGCAGGTGGCCAGTGAGGAAAAATTCCTCAGACACTGCTGGACCGCACCACCTTTTCTGGTTTAAGCATCTGCTTCCTGTCAGACCTGGTAGGCCACTCTCAGGAAACTTCTGAGAACCGTGGTCAGTGTCCCAGGCCTGACTAGAACTGAAATACCTAAAGTATAGGAGCTGCCCTGCCTTTCCATGCCAGGACAGACATCATCAATCTCCCACAGCATCCCTTGGTCACAGAACTCAAAATGGTCTCAAGATCCCTTCCTGACTCAGGCAGACATCACTAATCAAAAGTCTTTTAGTTAACATGACTGGGAAACTTCACCTTGAAAGTTATCATGTAAGTTCCTTCCACATTTTGAACCTTCTCTGGTGATTCGATTTAATTTCTCTAACCTTCTACAGGGGAAGCACACTCATGCACACGTGCACGTGTATACACACACACACACACACAGAAAAAAAATGGTCATATATGGTGGCACAGACAAGTAAACCCACCCCTGGGGAGGCTGAGGTGGGAGGACCTGGAATTCAAGGACATGTCTCAAGAAAATGGTGTTTTGTTTCTTCTGACCCGCAGTAAAATGTAGGTCTCAACAGCCCCAGCTATTTTTACTAGAGCTTCCCCATGATGCCCTACTCAGGTACCACACTGAATTAAAACAGGGCTGCTGCTACATCCCAGCATTGGCCACAGGCCCAAACCTGGGTCACCCTGTGGCTTACCTTCTGGATTCCTGATACTGTCATATGACACATACCCCCTTTTAATTAGCAAGTCCATGGAACTAGCAGATTCTGTGAATGAAGTGCTGAGAAAACTCTCTCTCTCTCTCTCTCTCTCTCTCTCTCTCTCTCTCTGTGTGTGTGTGTGTGTGTGTGTGTGTGTGTGTGTGTGTGTGCATGTGGTGTACTTTCAGCAAAATCTGTGTCAGGTAAGAGAAGCAGCTACAATGGTGGACTTTTAGCCCTTGTTAGCATCTGACAGCCTTATCCCTGATGAACACTGGGCACATACATAGTATTTCAGAATCAGAAGCATGGCGGCACAGCCACTAGGCATGGCTTCTGAGGTGAAGTGAGGCCTGCTCCTTAGCGTAATTAGCATTAGAGTCTCTGGTGACTTACACTTAACACCCACCTCCTCTGGCTCATTTGTGTAGCCAGGGCTGCCACCATGAAGATTCTGTGGGGTTGGAAACTTGATAGTATAATTACCAGACGATTATAGTACTCGGAGGTGCTACAGTGAAAGATGGAGACAAAAGCAGCCATGGAACTCCAATTCCATCAGCTATGAGATTTGACAGTGAGGCCCCAGGGTCAGAGTGTAATTCATAAATGGAGCGTTGGGGAATGAACTTTCCCCCTCATGGCCAGTGCGCTGAGCTGCAGGCACAGCACACTTCCAAAGCTGGCTTTAGGACACTGTCACCCGTCACTTAGGAAAGTGAGAAAATAATGAACAGCCATGTTCCACCTCACTGTTCATTCTCTAGAAGACTCCCTGTGAAATTCCATGCCACTCACATCCTTATGACAGCTGAAGAGATTGGCCTTTGTGAAGGAGCATGCCAGAAGTACTTGGTGGGGAATTTCTAGTGCCAGGAGGAGGGGACACGGGCACATTGGATGTTGGGGAGAAAGCAGTGTGGAAATATTACAATGAGAGATGAACCTTGCTGGTGAGAACACTCTGTGAAGACTGAGAAGTAGTGGGTGTCTTTAAGGAGCGCTAGCACGACTCCCTCTCCCCGTCTGCCAGGTCAAAGATGGGAGTTAGGAGAGCCAAAGATAGGGATAAAAAAGCCATGCTTTCCAAGTCCCCGACTGAAAGATAAAGCCAACAGCAGCCTCATCTGTGTTATGGAACCTCTGCCCAGTTTGTGGGTCAGGATCTTCCACGCGTCCTTTCAGCTTTGCCTCAAGACAGCAAGCTTCGGAAATTGACTCAGTGTTCCTCAGCAAATCTTAGATGGAAGACGCTGCTCCGATTTCAACTGGGAATATTCACATGGGGATTCAAGGTAATTGACAGATCTATCAGTTCTTGTGTCTTCTCGAGGTCATTTGATTTATGACCAGAGGGGCTGGGAAGGGGGAAGGTACCTCATTTGTTCAGTGTTCATTTTTTTTATTAGCAGTGAAATCAAGGAGTTTCTCCTTACATATAGTTTCTGCTTGTATGTCTTATGAAAATCACCCATTTCCCATCCCTAGCATAAACTAAGAAAGAAAAAATTAATCTGGAGTTGACAAACTGAAGGGCCAGGAAAAGTGTCTTCATTATCCAGAAGCACAGGCTGAGTGCTCCTTATCTTGAACTGTGTGAGGACAGTGTGTTTTGGATTTTAGATTTGTTTTTTTAGTTTTGGAAAAGCTGCATGTAGATAATGGACTCTTTGCACAAAGATCCAAGTCTAAACATACGTTTCCTTCATGTCTCCCATGCAGTTCGTTACGTGTACTATACATAAGCCTGGGGGTGATTTTATACAGTATATTAAATAATTCTTCATAAGAGACAGTTTTGTGGTATGGAATTTTCCACCGTCGATGTTTAAACAATCTCATGTTTGGGAGCATTTTGCATTTGATGTTTTTGGAGACGTTCAACCTACAGTCCCAAATAATTGGACAACATGGATGCTCAGCCTCTGCCTGCTGTGCTTAGTTGGTGGTGCAACTGATAAACCTTTCTCCAAAGTCGCACGCCCTCCTTGAATCGGCTTCCTCTTTCAGCTGCCTGGCTGGGGAGTGATGGGGATGGTGGTGGTGGTGGTGGTGGTG
>NW_022196903.1:91245248-91293820 GCF_008632895.1 Mastomys coucha | reverse complement strand
CCGTGCAGATTCTCACCTACATGGCAAGTGGCGCTGCTGAGCAACGCTGATGCTTCCAATAGCGATTCCGGGTCTTGCACAGTTTCAAGATAAAGATCTATAGTTGCCGGGCAGTGGTGGTGTACGCCTTTAATCCCAGCACTTGGGAGGCAGAGTCAGGCAGATTTCTGAGTTCCAGGCTAGCCTGGTCTACAGAGTGAGTTCCAGGACAGCCAGGGCTACACAGAGAAACCCTGTCTCAAAAAACCAAAAAAAAAAAAAAAAAAAAAAAAGATCTATAGTTACTCCACTGGTGTGTGCAGCAAGGGAACCTTATCCAGTCTGCATCTTACACTCAGCAGAAACACTGCCTTGAGCTGCGAAAGTGTTTTTCCGTGTAGCACATTTTCTTTATTACCTGTCACAATGGAGTAAGTTACCAAAGACTTACTTTCTCTATCCATCAGTTCTCTCTGGGAACACTCTGAAAAGCAAATCCCTTTCAGCCAAGTGGCAAAGCTGAAGCATCCCTTCTAGAGGCAAAAATGAACTAGTTAAATTTAAATTAGATTGAAATAAAGTTATTAAATGTTAAACATGTCTGTGATGTAAACACTCTGGCTGATTTCTACAAGGAATATTTCCATATGATTGATATTTAGTGCCATAAAAAGGGTCTCCAGTGGTGCTTATTTTATTAAGACAAAATGTGACTTCTGTGGACGGATCTTGTGGCTACTGTAATGCTAAGCTGTCAGGAGGATAAACAAGATTTTGGACTTAGGTACCTGATGTGTGCTATAAACAGATCTGTGCTTCCTGGGGGGTGGTGCAGCCAGGGAAACTACAGTTTGATGCCCCCGTTAATAACTGAAGGGGGTGCTGGACTTAAGTTGGAGATAGTGATGATAAAAGATGTCATTTTCTCTACCGATCTATATTCTGTTCTTGGATTCTCTTCAAAGGTCCTTTGAGAGTCTTGGGTGTGTGGCTAAAATATTATGGTCTCTGAGCTAGGGTGGGGACAGGGTGGACCCCAAAATGACATGGAGATGTCTCTGAGGTGCCAAGACTATTCAGTGATTAACTATGGTGATGGTCATATGAGGGCATACACATGTCAAAAACTTACAATTTGTTCATTTGAAAGGGTAAATGTAAATTAAGCATTAATACAAGGAGGAAAGAAACAAAGAGAGAGAAAGGAAGAAGAAAGGAAGGAAGGAAGGAAGGAAGGAAGGAAGGGAAGAGGATGAGAAGATAATGGGTGGAATGTTGCTCCCAATGGAAGCAGCCACTGTTCCAGTCCCTCCTATGTCCAGGCATCTAGGGTTCATGTGGCAATGGAGGTTAAGGAGGAAGACTCTGAATTCCAATTCTAGCTCCAAAGCCTGTTTGCTGTGTGACCCGGAGCAAGTTCACAGATATCTCTGTGCTATCCTTTACTAGAAAAAAAAATGCACAGGGCAAGGACTGTGTTTATCTCAAATGAGTGAGGGTTAAATGGATTCATGTTTAAAGTGCTTACAATAATGAAAAATAAAAAAAAGTTGAGCACATAAATGTTGTAAAGTTGTGTAATATTTAAAAAATACTTGGGAGGGAGCCAAGGCTGTGATGAAGAGTGGCAAAGTAGAGATTGCTTTCTGTAATCATTAAAAGATAGCTCCTGTCCAGGAGGAGCTAATTAGTAAAAAAAAAAAAGGGGGGGGTGGGAGAAAGGGACGAGTGTGTGAGTGTGTGTCCCAAAGACACACCAACTTACTTGTTAGTATTTTGCTAAATGGACTTGTTTTTTTTTTTTTTTTTTTTCTTTTTGGCTCTGGCTGGGCCTTGGCTCTCAGCTGCATCACCTCCCAACATCCTTTTCCGTTTCCAAATAACTTCCCCTGCTGGACCACCCCCCGGGACACAGTTCCAGAAGATAGCAGCAGTACATTATACAGTGTTTGCAAATGAAAGTCATATTCTGTAGCTAAGCAAAGGTCTCCTTACCAAACTCTGGGTGGTCTGCGCAATGAATGTTTACATTCCATTGATGCTTAGTGCCACTCAGATGGTCTCCCATCTGTGTTAAGCACTTGGAGCAAGACAAAAATGCTCCTCTGATCAGTCTCCACTGGGGTCCTGCTACTGTTAGCCCACGGGGCTTCTCTCTTTGGGTAACAGCGTGTGAGTTCACGAGTAAATTAGCGCTAAGTGAGGTCTTGTTTTAATAGTTTTCTAGTCTCCAGCCCTTCTATGTGAGATATCAGAACCATGGAATTACAGAAGCATAACATCATGAAGTAATCCAACATTTAATGTAAGTTTAGCCTTTCTCATTAAACTTAAAGTGCAATTTACAAGACAGAGGGGGAGCATACACTTTGTCTACTGAGTCTTTTAAGACTGTAGTTGAAGTCTTATTGTTTGTTTTGGTTTGGTTGATTGGGCTTGGTACAAGTTCTTCCTCTGTTGTCCAGAGTCACCTTTATTACCAACACACCCATCTCCCTGCCCTTTACCATGGCTTCCCCCGCCCCCTTTTCTCTCAAGGACATCATGGTCTTCTACTTAGAAACTGCTCTAAAACAAAACCATAACCCAGAAATTCCTGTCCCACAGTCTGGAGGCAGGAAGGTCCAAGTCAAGGCACCAGCTGGCTGGGTGTCTGGCAGAGTCCCATAGGTACGGATAGTGTCATTGAGTGCTGCCCTCTCCTGGTGTTAGGTGGCAAGGCAGCTCCGGTAGCTGCTTTTATAACAGCACTACTTACATTCAAGAGGGGTCTGTCTTCAGGACCTAACTGGTGGTTAGGCTTCAATAGGGCCATTTTAAGGGGTGAGGGGCACAAATACTCACACACAGCCATCTCTGAAGATCAGCACTCTGGGGACTTCTTTTAAACACCAGCAAAATCAACAAATGTGTATAAGCCACACATGAACTAGAGGTAGTGCCTAGACTTTGACATGGAGACATGAGGCTGTGGTCCACAGATGTGTTGGCTGCATAGCTATCCTTTGGGGGTCCTTTGGCCACAGGTTGGATGTGCTCAAAGGCATGGGAGCTGAAGCTAGAAGCAGTGAATTCCCTGTCGCACCTCAGCAGGAAACAGGTGCATCAGGAGACCCATGTTTTCTCTGGTCTGCGTTAAGTCACAGAATGATTGGACAAGAGCCTCAAGCGTTGATTTCAGAGTTACAAATACATTTGAGATAGTGGACAGATTTCTAAATTTGGAGCCTGTGAATGCTGAGGATTGCCTGTGCTGATGGAAGTCCTCACAGAAAGGCCTCTGGTGGTCCTTCCCTCCAACTCTGATCAGTGTTAGCCACGTGTAGGACTTACATGGAAAATGGCCAGGGTATTAAATGCCCAGACTCTGCCACTCTCCTCTTCTGCAGCACACTGTGGCCATCAGAAAGTTTCTAGGGCAAACGTAACGATCAGCAGACCACAGGACTGCCCAGCGGGCCCAGTCCAGCACAGAGCTGCCTGTTTGAGGATTATGTTAAGAGGGGACAGGCTCATTTCATTTTTAAGTGGAGGCAGGGAATTAGGTAGCTAATCCTTTGACCTACGAAGAGCATACAAAATTCCCAGTTTGGCTCCTGATAACATTGTTGCTGAAGCACAGTCATGCCTGCCTGGTTTTGGATTGTCAGCTGCTGCCTGGGTATAGGGAGATAAGTAGTTAGAAACATTTGATCCCACAGAGTTGAATGTATTCATCATCGAGTATGTGAGTGCTTTGGGTTAATGATCGATTTCCTGCAGCTACAATCCCGCATGTAAAGTCTGTGTCATTTTGTCTTGATTTTGACCACTACCCTGGAGACCATTTAGAGCAGGGCCATCAGGAGAGCTCGCCTTGACTCTGCCTTGGCCTGCTCCACTTTCCCTAGTACGCCAGCCCCTGATATGGGTGACCATTGAATACCTGAGACCTGCTGGTGGGAATGAACGTTTAATGTTTGTTCATGCTTAATTAAATAGAAGTATCCACATGTGACGATGGCTGCCTATGTGGATTCGAGATTACAAACTGCCTGAAGGCTGGGCTTGTTTCCAATATTTAAAGATATGGAGCTATTCTGTAAAGGTCAGAATTCTGGATTCTTGTGGAAAATTAGAACAGGTAGAGACAGCATGTCCTGAGGGGGTAAGTTGTGTTTGGTGGCTGCTGCTGTGCCTAGCTATCGTGTGTGTGTGTGTGTGTGTGTGTGTGTGTGTGTGTGTGTGTACATATATATGTATACATATGTGCATATTATACATGTGTGTATGTATACATGCACATATACTGCTTCTTCATCAGTATCAGCAGCAGCAGCAGCCTCAACCCTATACTAAAGTCCAGAGGCATTTAGTCATTCGGCACTTTTTTTCTTTTTTTGAAACAAGGTCTCATGCAGTCCTGGCTAACCTCAAATCTTTACGTGGTTGAGGATAGATAGCCTTGAACTTCTGGTCAACCTGTCCTCTTCTCCTGAGTGTTGAGATCATAGGTGTGTCCAGTTTATGCTATGCATAACTGGCTTCCTGCATATGAGGCAAGCACTCCACCAACAGAGCCACACCAGAAGCCTGTCATTCTGTAACTAAGTGGCACATCCTAGGCTGACACCAGTCCTTGAAAGTATGCCTTCTCCCTGGAACCCTGACTGAAATCCCTGCTGTGTGGTAGGGGTGGGCAGGGCACCACGGAGTGGGTGGAGCTGGGGGCTGTGGCTCCCGGGTCTGTGGAGGTGGGGGGATGGGTGCCTGTTTGTGTCTTACCCCTGCTCATGTGTCTCAGCCTCCTCTCCTTCCCTGTTGGGAATGAGTTAGAGATGTGTGTGGGAGGATGAATTCTCTGTTTTTTCCCTCTCTGGGCTGACTCAGTGAGAGGCACAATGGGAGTGAGGGCATGGGAGGGGGACAGTCCTGAACCTGTTTCCTTCACAGACTTCCTCTCTCATTGTCTGTCTCTGGCATTGTGACTGTCAATGCTGGGGCTTCAGACGGTCCTCTACAGGCTGTCCTCCCCCGCATCTCTCTTCCCCAGCAATTCCTGGACTTACTGAGTTCCACTTTCTTTTTCCCAGAGCCCCGTGGGCTTTTTCTTCTAAAGTCCTAGCCAATGAATTGCTGGACTGAAATGAAAGGAGGCCACTTGGTAAATCCCCACGGGAAGGTTTGAAGTAGGCTTTCACGGGGGGGGGGGGGGGGGGGGGGGGGGGGCGTTACGTTTTATTGGGTGTTACCCCATCTCCATGTGCTAGTTTGGTTAAAGTTCATTTAGAAAGAGACTGTGTAACTCCATACTTTGGAAACCCATATTCCTTGATTTGAGTTATACCTTGCCAAGTTGCTAGGTTAGTGGCCTGGGGAAAATGGGAACCGGAGTGTCCTTCCATGCCCGTGATCCTGCTGCAGCGGCTGTTGGTGAAAGGTGTGTGGCAGTGATTGTGAAGCCAGATGCCACGCAGAGGAGCCTGCCTTCACCACTTCTGGGCTCGCTGACTTATGCAACCTTGGTCCTCTTTTACCTGAGTATGAACAGGGAGCCAACATCTTTTCTTTGGGGCAACAGGTGTCTGCCACCTTTGCTAACTGAGTTCCAGTTTGGTTTCAGGTTTCAGGCTTCCTCCCTCACAAGGTCAAAGTCAAGCCCGTGAGTCAGGTGGGTGTGCCAGGGTCAAAGCTAGTGAAGACAGCCAGGGACCCCTGCTGGGTGACTAGGAAGAATCTCTCACCTTGAGAGCAGTTGTTCAGTAAGTCAGCTATCAGTCCTAGCCCTTGACTGGTACTGGAAAGGAGTGCCTCACAGCAAAGTGAGCAATGAGGAAGGGAATAAGAGAGAGACTGGGAGAGGGCTCAGGCTGACACAGAAACCGCTGAATTTTCCATGTTCAATACTGGATTCATTCATGGTGACTTGGCCTGTTTGAATTAGACTTTCATCCCACCATTGAAAGCCTTGGCTAAACATCTCCCTGTTCCATTTCTTAATTCCCCTCAAATCTGTCTCCCAGTATATTTTGCAGTTAACATTAATCTTATTGCCTGGCTCTGAGCCATCTCACTTACACAGCAGACATTTTCTTCCCAGGATACCTTGCTGCGTGGACATGTGTTGTACTTGACTCTTTGCTTGGGGAGTCTGCCCTTATCTATTATTACCTAGCTCAGGTCTGAACAGTGAACCCCTGGCATAACAAGTTCATCAATTTTCTATTGCTGCATAACCAATGACCATCGATGACATGGTTTACTCAGCCCTGGGTCAGGACTCTCACATAATTTAATTGGGCCCTTTGCTCTGGGTTTCGCCAGACTGAAATTCAGGTGCAGGGCCAGGCTATGATCTCACCCAAGGCCCAGACTCCTCCTTCATGTGCACAGGCTGCTGGGAGCATATGGCTCACTACAGCTGTAGGGCGGAAGCCCTCAGCCACCTGTAGCTCCCTCTCACACAGCTGGCTCCACAAGAGGGCTGTGTATTTCTTCAAAAAACAACAGGCCCACCTTTCTCTCCCATCTGTCATGATGTTATGAAGGGGCATTCACTGGGGCGATGCTGTAGTGCCTGTGGCATATAGCATAAGCTGGCCAGGGTCAGGGCAGCCCATCCTTGTCATCTTCTCTGAGCTAGAAGCACATCGCAAGCCCCAGCGGCACACAAAGGTATGGGTTACCCAGGGAGTGCACACCTGGGGCCCATGTGGGCATTCAGCCATCACCTCTTACTGGCCTGTCACCTCATAGTCTAAGCCCAATTCAGTGGTGATTCGCTCTGGTTAGTGAAATTGTCCTAGATAAGCAGAAATGAGAGCTATGGTGTGTGAATACATTTTGGATTTGGAAAGACAAGTGTAGTAGGTTGAGTAGTGGCCCAGAGGTATGGAGTCTTCACTTCTGCAATCTTTAAATGTTGCCCTGTATAAGGAAGACTTGGCAGGGGTGATTCAGTCATGGTTCTCAAAATGGGGCGGTTACCCCAAATTATCTGGATAGACTCAACATATCACCATATATATTTCTATGAGAGGTGGAAAGACTATAGACATATGTGCAGATAGATAGACAAGGTGATATGAAGACAGAGACAGGGAGTTGAGTGATGTGGCCATGAGTTAAGGAGTGATGACAGCCACCAGAGGCATGGAGTTGCAAAGACCAGAGCCTCCAGGCCCCCTGCACTGTGATTTCAGCTCAGTGACAGTGATTTGGAGCTTCTGATTCTCAGAACCATGCAAGCTGCCCTTCTGCTGTTTCAAGCTTCCCGTTCTATAGTGGCTGGCTGGAGAACCCCTAGGAAAAACCCTAGAGCCTTGGAATCCAGCTTGTAACCTCCAATGTGCATAAGCTCAAAGTCAATGTGATTGGCCAGGTATCGGTCATCTGGCTTACAATTCAGTACTTCCCCCAACCAAGTGTCTGGAGTGTGTGTTCTGCAGCCTTGTGGGAGCCGATTTAGAAGTGACCTGCATAGAGATCCGTAAGAATGATGCCAGTGGATACCGGCATGGGGCCCAACATGGTTTCACATTAGGTTGGAAAGCCAGAGACCTTTATTTTATTCAGCAAAGGGGCCTAGTCTTTCTCATATACAAGTAGCGCATCTTTCAGGGGAAATAAGATGAGCATTATCTCACACTTTTGTTGTTCTTCCTGAACATATCCACCTTTGGTGCAGGGGATCAACCCACTTGTTGCCCACTACACAAATGCTCTAACATGGAACTTCAGCCCCCATCCATGTACCAGTCCATCCCTTCACTTGCCTGCTTGCTTGTTTTAACACAGGCTTTAACTCTATAGCAGTTTGGTCTCAAAATTTTGGTCTTTCTGTCTCATTCTCCTGAGCACAGAGATTACAGGCATAGGTCATCCTGCCCTGGGCTCATATTACTGCTTTTGCTTAGCTCTGTGTCTAACAGACGCTTTGGGACTTTTCATTCCACAAACAAGCATTGATACCCATCAGTGTGTCATGGGAGGTGGAGACACGATTCAGACTAAATAGACAATATTTCCTGCTCTCAAAAATCTCCATGGATCCAGGGAAAAGACAAAAATCAAAGAGACTTATGAATACGGATGAACCTGCAGGCTGAGTTAAGTCAGGAGACAAAAAAAAAAAAGTCACTCTAGGAAGTTATTTAACACAAGAACTTGGCTAAGGCTGAATCACTGAATCGTGAACAATTTTCTCCCAGATGTGGATTTTTATCTGAGAGCTGATGACTAGATCATACCCAGCCAGGATGGGGAGAAGCCAGGTGTCTTCCACAGAATTAATAGCACACAGGAAGGAAAGCCATGGCTTGCTGGTCACTGCACTGGAGGACTAGGAGAAAGATACCAGGAAGAGGGAGTGGGGGGACCAGACAGGTAAACAGAGCTCAGCCATGGACATGACAAACCAGGAACACCTGGTTGAAATGTTATTGCTATTGTTTTGTTCTGTTAACAGAGTCTCTCTCTAATCCTGTCACTCATTGTTTTTGCTAGAATGACTTGGCTGATGAGTCCCCAGCATCTGTGTGTTTTTATCCTCCTACGCTGCAGTTACAGATGTATATAGCCATATCCAGCTTCTATGTGGAGGTCAGGAATCCAAGCTTGAGTCTTCCTGCTTGAGCAGGAAGCAGGTTGCCCACTGGATCACCTTTCCAATCTTTTGAATACTCCTTTTATCCCTTAGGGCAGTGGTCAGTGCCTTAGAAGGCTTATTTGTTGTATATCTCATTATAAATAGAAGCTATGTCAGAGCTCCTATGGGTGTTCCTGAAGGACCACTCAGCCACCTATAGAGGCTGCTAAGGCCGGTTTCTGGACATGTACTTTCCCTCAGGCAGCCCTTATGATGGCTTTAAAGCACCACCCCTTCAAAGGTTCCACTGACAGATCCAGCTTGCAGCATTGTCTACCTATAGCAATGAGCAGGCCCTAGTGATCCAAGCCTGCCAAATAGACTTGTTAGGGTCCAATAATGGTTGAAGGAAGGCTCCAGACTCAAATAGTATGCAAAGACTAAGAGTGTTTATTCTGCAGAAGTTAGCAGCATGCAGGGGTCAACCATTTATCAAGATGGCGATGACTTGAGGAAGGCTCCCAGGTGCTCCTAGGGCTCTTTTATGCAGAGCTAAGAGGAATTTTCTGAAAGGGTTAGGTAACCTCTAACATGATCGGTCGGGGCAAAGCAGTGACATTGGTACAATTTTGATTGGTTGCTAAGTTAGTTTCATTATATTTGGTGAGCCCTTGGAGAGTTTCAGAGACCAGCTCAGTTCTGGCCTTGTTTTCTCCTCCAGCTAGGTGTCCCAGGGCCTGATTCAGCTCCAGACTTATTCTCCCTAAGTCAAGGTCATCATTGACTAAAGACCCATTGTCAGGGGCTCCCTCTGAGGAGCACAGTTTGCTTCCAGGGGGAGTTGAAAATTTTTATTTCCAAGGTTTTGGACCTCTCACACTGTTACCACTGACTTTCCCACTGGGCTTTCACTAAAGAAATACCTTCCAGTTACAAGGAAGCATCATTTTCCCCTGCTGATGGGAAGAACTGGCTGCTTTCTAAGACTAATGGTTCTTAGCCACGTGGATTTGACGTTTGAAAGCGAGGAAGAGAGCCTGGCTTTAGTGTAGACTCATTTTATACCCTGCCTTCCAAATATGGTTCATGTTGGCACGCTTGTTCTTCAGGACATCCTCAGTTATGAGAGACGTGCGCTGTTCCCCCTTAACATGTTGCAACAGGTACAGTGTACTTTGCACTTGATCTAAAGCAAGGCACCTTACCTGTAGCCCCCTTCCTGCTCTGGAAGCCATGAAATGTAAATGTGCTATTTATTAGTCTTGATCTGGACATGGAAACATGCATGTTGAAAAACACAGTTAAAACTATCCCAGACCAACACCACCCTCCTGAAAAGAAACCAAACCCAATAATAAAAATTTAACCATAATGTCTCAACAGAGCCCAGAATGGAGAAATACCAGGAGGCTCCAATTCCCCATGGGAGTTTAGCAACATATGTGGAACCAGAACTTGTTGGGCATCTAGAAAGTTCCCTCCACTTCTTTTTCTGAGAAGTTGGCACATTTGTTCTTGTTGTTGATGATGTTGCTTTCATATGCGGCTCACAGCATATGAGGCACGGTTTTAATGCCTCCATCCTGCAGCTTCAGGGAAAGCTATACATCATTCGGATGCTTGGTGAATCCATCACATTGTCTTGAGATAAGTGAGGCAATCAAGCCCAACCGCCCAGCAACTAGGAGAAAATGGGACGATGGGAACCCTGGCTATTTCAAGTACCTTTGCATATTTTTTCTGCCTTAGAATCTGAAGACATCTGGGGAGGCCTGGTTATAAAGCAGGATTTCAGTGACATGTGATTGACTCTGCCAGTGTAGTTCTGGAGAGGGACGGATAGTGGGAAAGGATTTGAGAAGTAGGCAGGAAGTTTGCATGCCTAATAGCCTTCAGGCAGGAGGTTTGGTTTGAGGCTGGGAGATCTGACGGAAACATCAAATTATCTGGAATCAAATCTGACCAAGGCTACCTTGAATCAGTTTCCTAACATCCTCGTGCCTTAGTGTCCCTAACTGTAACCTGGAGATTATCAAGACAATGCTCACATTATAGAGTCACAGGGAGAGGAGCTGAAATTGTCTTCTGTGTAAATAGCCTATTCGTACTCAGGAAATAATAATTACTCTCATCAGTGTTAATGATGAGCTTATATATTAATATAGCTGTGTGCCTTTAATCCACTCTTCAATAAGTGACTATTGTACATCATATGTGTCAACCACTGTGCAAGGTATTAGGAGGATAGTAGTTGCCGTGGAAATTACTGCAGAGATAGGAGTAGCAGTGGGACCAAAGAGAACATCATGTTAACGATGATCTACCATTTATGTTGATAACCTGTGAACCTTCCCATTGAAATTGGGGCATCTGGGAAGGCCATGGAACTTGTCACTGGCACTCTCTCAGCTGTGTCACTGGATCCACTCCTTCCAGGATTCAACCAAGTTAACTCTTTCCTAACTCTTTCCTTAAATGATTGGTGAGACTAATGTATAAATGCGAGAGAAAATCAACACATAGAAAGGTCTGAATCCATGAAGACCTCATTCATCTCACTCTGGTCCTTTGTGTTTCAAAGAACTAGGCTAGATAGATTCTCTTTGACCATTAGAAGGAGGGGAGGCCATTAAACAAGGGACTGTCTACTCTAGGCAGTCCACATTCTGTCACTCTTATCTTGTCTCCTTTTGGCTTCTGCTTATTCTCACTAACTTTGGGGTTATCAAAAGAACTGGGATCCTGAAAATAGACACTGTGTCCTGTGGTGAAATGTCAGTGACAACTTCTCCAAATTCCAGGTGTCCATTTCATGTGATGTCAGGGATCTTCAGCTCATCTTTTCCTTCGTTCTGATTTGAAAGGGTTGTTTAAATGTATGTTTCCACTGAGTCAGAAAGTTAGCATGGGTTATGAGCCAGACATCTGGGATCTAGGGAAACCTTGTCTGAGTCATACTGTTTTCTTCCTCCTCCTCCTCTTCTTCCTCCTCCTCTCTCTCTCTCTCTCTCTCTCTCTCTCTCTCTCTCTCTCTCTCTCTCTTTCTCTCCCTCTCTATGTCTCCTTTTCTCTCTCCCTTCCCACTGTTTACCTGTCTGACAGTGAGGATGGGCGTATGCACCTCTCAGGGTTGATAAGCACATCAGAAACTTAACGATGGAAAGTGATGAGCATAGTACGTGGGACACTGTCAACCTCAGTAAAAGTTCACTGTCGCTGTCACCTTCATCTAGAGAAAAATACCACCTGTCTGACTAAATCATCAAATGTATATTTCTGATATATGTCTGATATATGTTTGAGCCCTCCATCACTTATTGATAAAGCCCTGGTTTAAAAAAATGAAAATTTTAAATCCTGAGTCAAGAGTTTGTTCTGATATGGTTTAGATATCTGCTCAAGAGATATCTAAAGGTATCCAAAATCTGGGCTTGGAAACCTTCCCCTCTGAAACCTGAACCATCAAGCCCAATAGAAAGGCTCAATGTCCTTAGCCGGAATCCCAGTGTGGATTTTATTATAGCTGTGTTAGAATGGTTATCAAGCGTGGTGTCAACTTCTCACCCTTTTACTCCTGGACGGTTCAAAGTCACCCCAGGAAGGTGCACAGGCTCCGTTTTGGAAGTAGAGACTTTCTTGTGCATCACGTAGTTTTTGAGACGTCACAGGACAGGGTTCTGATTCCCCATACTCCTGACAAAGCGATTTACTTTGCTGAGGGATTGGGCCTGGGGTGACTCAACATCCCGTGGGATGAGACATCAGTTTAGGAAGCCATGCCATCTCCTCCTGTCTGCCCCAGGTATGAATGGTGTTGCTTAGACACGTTTAATTACTCGGGCACACCTTGCTCCAGGCTGAGGCCCTGTGTGCCTTTCATGAGTTCAGTCCTCTTTGTAAGAGTCTCGTGGCAGTGAAAAGTTGAAGCAGTCGTGAGCTAAACTTTCTCCAAGCAAAAGCAGCCAATGGAGAATCCACCCACAGCACAGCTGCAGAAGAGTGATGGTAGCCCAAACAGCCTAAGAATTGGAAGCTGCCAGAAAGAAAACCAGGAAATGCGGATAGCTCGTGTGGTGGCTTTGGGTTTAAACCAGACTTCTGAGAGTCAGGTGCTGTCCCCGCCATGTGGCGCCACTGAGAGATGATTGATATGTGGCATCGCTGAGACTGTGACAATGTTCCCTTGTCAATCCTGCAGGCTATCTCCAGCTGTCACTGGGGGTGGGGGCGTGGGGAGGGTGTCAGTCAGCACGATTTGTAAATCTAACCTAGGTGACTCCTGAGGACCCTGGCTCCCTTTCTAGAAGGCTGCCTACAGGATTCCAAACATCAGCTTTCCGTTACAACTTAAAAGTGAGCACACAATAGCAGCAGCAGCAGCAGCAGCAACAACAACAACAACAACAACAACAACAACAACAACAAAACAGTTCCTCTCCACCCTGCTCCCTTCCATGACCTTTCAAGCATTGCTCATTAAAAAAGGACGCCTCTGAGGTGTCCTTCAGTGGTAGGATAATTACCTAGCATGGGGGATGTCCTGGGTTTCATTCTCAGCGCTGCAAAAAGAGGACAGTGTGCCTTGTGGGTAAAAATCCCATGCTGCTTTGCTTCTTCGTGGTCATTTCTAGGCCCAACCTGCTTCCTTTCTCGTGGGTTTATGTTTGGCAGTCTGCCCCTAGGGGCAGCATTTTCCCAGAGGCTACCGTCTCACAGGGAGCCTACACTCTACACCACGCTCGGGCGCTCTCAGACCCTCCTGTGCGACACACATTCCCACTGGCTCGCATGCTGCACACAGCCGCACACACTCACACGTGTTCACCTTCTCCTAGACTGCCTCACCTTCACGCCCTCAGCTGCTCACCCACACATTCTTTGACATCGGGATGACATGGCGGCTGCCTGGTTTTCAGAGATGCTTTTCAGAACTCCACGTCAGTTCAACCGGGTAGACAGTAAGTTGTCATCCAAGTGCTGCCATGATGGAGGGACCTGGTCACAAACAAACATTGTAGAGAAGAAGGTGGGGAGCTGCCAAAGTTGGGCCTTTACCCTCCTGCTACAGAACCTGAGGGCAGCAAGCCAGGGTCTATTCTGTGTCCTGGGAAATAGCATTTGTTTTCAGGAAATGTGATCATTTTGAGGAAAGGGTGGTGTTTGAGGGCACTGTCTGGAGCTTCTGGGGGTTTTGAAAGTGAAGGCAACCACAGTTTACACTGGCTTCAACAGTAAGAGATGTTATTGGTTCATGGAACTGAGTTGCCTACTTCAGACAAAGTTTGATCAAGAGGCTGACAACGTTCCCTCGGTTCCGTTTGCTCTGCATTTCCTGCAGGTGATCACTGTGACCAGACCACCCTCCTTTATAGCAGTCCGAACACTGTAGTAAGTTGTTCCTATACAGGGAAGAGAGCGTAAATAGACCCGTCTCCCAGAATTCTAAGCAATAGGCCTCACATTCTCTCTAATGGGTTGTCTTATGTCCCCTGTCCACTCATGTGCTAACTGGTTTGTTGTGCTAATCAAGATTCCTTCCAGAGTGAGGAGTTGAGGGGAGTGGAGACTTAAAAAGGAACATCAGGAAGGGTGCTGGAAGCGTCTGGCAGAGAAACCACCTGATGAGACCTTCGGCTATCCTGAAGGGGACCTCATTGTTTTCCTCGCGTTATCTTCTCAAAGGCTGATGGCACAGCGTAAACTGCCTGCTCCCTCCTCATCGCAGCTTTCCGTGCTACACGCAGACACATGGGGCTCGTGTCCTCGCCTCTCTGCTTGCGTTGGTTTCCAAATTTGTGGATTTTTGTTGGAAATTTCTCTATAGTCCAGTAGATTGCCTTTCTAACATGAGGAAAGTTCAGACTTCTGCCTCCAGGGTAAAGATAAGCCAGAATTTGTGAGTAACCTGCCCCCATCTTCCTTTTGTGGCTTCTGCTCCAATAAGAAGCGATAAGCCACAGCCGTGTTCAGAAGCAGCTGAAGTAGTGGATTGGTAATCGTCTGGGCTCTTTACGGACAGCCTGTCATTTCTCCCAGGGCTGTCCCTCTAAATCTGCACGTGTTCTTCATGAACAGTCTTAGGAGGAATTTTCCTCTGTATTTCACAGATAGCAAGCCAGAGCCTTGATAGGGTGAAATGATTCCCTCAAGGTAATGAGGCATATGAAGACCAAAGTGGGATTTTAGCCTAGGTTTGCTAGAGTCTGTGGATGACGACACCTGAGCTTCTCACGAGTGTCTCTCTGCAGACGCACACTCACAGCAGTGCTCCAGGGATAAGATAGAAGTCAGCCTTCTCATCTTCTGCCTGTCCTTCTTGGAATCCTCTTCATCCATGGCTCTCTGTCTTACTGTCAGAACCCCACTCAGGCCCTGGCCTCCTTCTCAGGACAGCTGCCTCTGTTTATCCACCTACTCAGACCCGCCTGTGCTGTAAATCCTGCTTCTTTGAGAATTTCAGTTCCCTGTTTTACATATTTTTTTTTTTTTTTAATTCAAAACACACATTTCATTCCATCACAGCCCTGGCCGGTCTTAACTGTTAAAGTCCCCAAGTGCTATTGATTGTATTGAATGCATCTCCAAGTGCTGTTGGTTGTACTGAATGTGTTTAATGGAGGCTGTTTGCTTTTTAACAAGAGCCTTGTCTTGCTCAATAGGGGAAAGTTTCACGCAAACAAGACAACGCCTTCTGGAGCCCTTGGCTCTTGAACCACTCCAAGTGAGTACAATGTCTTATTTGCACTCGGTGGTGTCCAGTGGACCACTAGCCAAAAGCAACACTCTAAATTCCAATCCTGAGTGGATCTCTAATACTTCAAAAGGAATGCTCCAGGGATGCTCCGAAGCCCCTTTCCATACCAAAATGTCCTCCTCATTTCACCTTCTTCTTTCTTCCATGTTTTATCTCCGCTCTCTGTTTCTCAAAATCATGTTTGGGATCAGGCCACAGCCTTTAAATGGTAAATGAATGTTATTGGCGTGTAGCCATGTTCATGTACCTACATGCTGTCTCCAGCTGCTCCCCCGACATAGTAGTAGACTGGTTACAGCTGAGACCTTTTTTCTTTTTCTTTTTTTTTCTTCTGGAAGGTACAAAATATTCTGAGCCTTTGAAGAAAGGTAGGGTGACCCCGATCTAGGTCAGTAACTCCATAGACACCCAACCACGGCCTCTACCTTCCCCATACCCTACCATGGCCAGGAGTAAAATCCTGGTGTTTGGAAAGGAAAGAAGTTCATCGCATTTATATCCACTTGCAAGGAAAAGAGGTAGGTGGCTGTCCCACCTCCACCTCCACCCAGGGTGGATGCTGCCAGCCTGCCGGGCACTCCAGCTCTTCTTCAGAGTCATGCCCAGGCAGCTGCTATTCAGACACTGGCTGCAGCAGTGGAGTGGAAAAATATTCTTCCTCCCTAGCCCAGGAGACACTCTCAGATCCAAAAAACCATGCGAGACAACTATTATATGTAATACCTGAGATGGCATTCCTTGTAAAGTCAAGTCGATGAAACTAATTTTCTCTCTGCTTCTTTGGTACAATACCATATAGAGCATGAGTCATATAATTAGGGACTATGTTGTACAAAAACTCCTCCCTTTAAAAAGTAGGCTCATTACCGTGAAGTGCCCACCACATGAGAAACACATAGAAACGAAGCCCCACTGAGAATGTTCTAGAAACTCAGATAATGCTGGCTCTGCTAAATGGCTACATTGGTAGAGCTCCTGACTGTGTTTATGTTCTTTCTCTCTTGCTAACTCTTATAGCCTTTTGTAAGCATGCCCCTGTTGTTGATTTATAAGGGGTGTAGTTCTCAACCTCTGGGGGTCACATATCAGATCTCCTGAATGTCAGATATTTCCATTACAATTCATAACGGTAGCAAAACTACAGTTATGAAGTAACAACCAAATAATTTTATGGTTGGGGGTCACCACAGCATGAGGAACTGTATTAAACGGTCACAGCATTAGGAAGGTTGAGAACCACCAATATAGGGTAAATGCATATATGTGCTTTTTGTAGGGTCTGGTCATCTTTGTGACCCTCATTTGCCACAAACCAGGCCACGCTCACCACATTCACTTCAGACAGTTCAGAAATACCTCAAATAACATGTTCAGGTACAAGTGCAGGTACTTGCTCTGGAGCCTGCAATTCTTGGAGATGTATAGAAGCTAGTTTAAACAGGCATGCATCCGCTGCTGTGGGGACCTGCTCCAGGCTGCATTTGTTGCCAATAAGCAGCTGAACAAGCTTCCTTTGAGGAGGAGGTGATAGGGAAGTTGTGAATGAGGAGGCGGCTTCACTTCATAGTTTCTTGTTTCTTTTTTTTCTCCAGAAGTATTTTACCAAGGAGATATGGTCAGGCTATTTAAAGGACCGGGAGATTCTCTCTCACTTCCTAGTATTAGCAGTTCGATGGAGAACTGGGAGAAGCCGGCAACTCTGGGAAGGTTGGAGCCTTGTGCAGTTTGGCATCCTGACAACCAAGTTGTAAACCGGGTGTGTAGGCTGCAATCCAGTGTTGGGGCTTTCCAAGAACCGCTGTTCATCGAACCTGGAGCTGTAGAAGCTGAGCCAGAGAGACTGTGTGTGCCGTTGGCCATTTAAAAGCCTTAAGCCAACCTTGGCAAATGCTTTGGCTCTTGGCTCCTTATGCCTTTTTGTGTGAAATTTATGGAAAATAGGGTAAAAATGCTCTCCCACGTGACAGGGGCCAGGGACCTTCTAAATAGTGTTTTAAGCTTTTGGGTTCCTGAGACCCCAATGAGATTAAGAAAATAATATTATTCCTTGGGGACAATAAGAGGAAGAGGGAATAAGGAAAAAGAGGGAAGGAGAGATGGAGGGAGGGAAGGAGGAAGAGAGAGAGAGGAAGAGAGAGAGAGAGGAAGAGAGAGAGAGAGAGAGAGAGAGAGAGAGAGAGAGAGAGAGAGAGAGAGAGAATATCAATGCCGTTCCTTTGGATCAGACTGAAGAACTTAAGTCTAATACCCAAGGAACCACACAATTCAGTTATTGAAAATGCAAAAATATTATTTGAAGTCACATCAATTTAAAGGTGGTTCCTATTAATATACTGAATATGAGCCAGTCTAGTTCATAGAAGGACCAGATTAATATTAAATTATATCTCAGTGTGCTGCCAAGGCACTAGAAGGCCTTTTACCCAGGCCAGAGAGCAAATCACCATGAGTTATTTCATTGTTAGTACAAAGGAAGGAAGAGCAAAGAAACATAGTACCAGAATGAGAAAGAAGCTATGATGTATCCCAGAGCAAGGATGCCAAGGTTTGAGGGTGCTTCCTACCCTCGCTGCGGTATTCATAGGTTTCTAAAGCAATGGCCCTATAAAAGAGTTGTCCTTACTGGGACAAGTATTCCCTCCAGACTACTACTGATCAAGTTGTACTGCAAGAAGTTGTCAATCATGGCAACCTCCACTCTCGTACTCTCTAACAGTTCTCGCACCTGGATTAGCCAATCACTACACACATCCCCCTTCTTCTCCTGGATCCAATGATTACGAATGTCAGCCAGCACATCTCCCGTGATTTAATTACTAGCTGGCAGAGAGGAGCTCTCTTTCCCCCTCTGAGTTTGAGACAATGGGGGCATGAGTTTGTGGCACTGTTCATCCTGTTTACCTGGCAGCCATCTGAGTGAACACAATTGGCAAAGACGACATTCAAGGGACTGCGTGTGGATGCAAAAAACCCAACAAACAAAATCACACACACACACACACACACACACACACACACACACACACACACAAACACACACATGCACACCAAAAAAACAAGTCAACTCCAGGAACAAGTCAAAACAGAAGTAGGTTCCTGGCATCTACAGGTTCCCACACCCTCCTGTTCCCTTGGTTGGTCTTATCGGTCAATACAATACATTTCTCTATTAAATTATATAGCGTTGTGTTTCCATCATTTGCAGCTAAGAGCTCTGCCACAGATACGCCAGCTTCTGTACATGGGCACCCACAGTCCTGTGGGGTGCTAAGCCAAGTTCTACTTCCTCTCAGCCCACCTGCTTCTGCAAACTTGAATGGCACGCTGCTTCTGTGCAGACTTTGTGCTAAGCACAGGACCCAGCTCTCAGGAGGGTGATCCCAGCTCCAGCCCTTTTGGGTAGGCACCCCTGATTGTAACAAGGCTTCTCTTGTACCCTCTTTCTATCTCTGTGGAATTTTTCGGTTTGAGCTATCTGACTCAGTCTGGGGGGAGGGGGTCCCATAAAAGCAGATATGATATCTGCATATCAGATATTTACAGTATGAATTATAAGAGTAGAAAAATTATGGTTGTGAAGTAGTGACCAAATGAATTTCATGGCTGGGGGTCACCACAACATGAGGAACTGTATTAAAGCAGCATAAGGAAGGTTGAGAACCACTGGTCTAAAACATCACTCTCTTAATGTCTCACTAAGTGTTGGGTTTATAGTTGGAAAACAAACGTGATGATGATGATGATGATGATAATAATGATGTTGACAAAGATGATACCTAATTCATAGGCTATGGTGATTAAGTATTGGCAACATCAATATATACTAGATGAAGATATTTATGATCCTACCATTTCTAATATTTCCAATAGTAAGGTCCAAGCTTTTTGTCCTTAATATTAAAGAAATTGATCTTTTTTGATTCTTTGGTTTTGGTGGTGGATATGTGAATAATCTAGTCTTGATACCAAAAGCATAAAATCGAGTGTGAAACTTAACAGCTTATATTCTAAATGTCAATTTTAACTGTAGGTCCACTGGGTTGTAATGACTTTGAATCTGATTAATTTTAGTGTGGCATGTTTTTACTTATTTGAATTTTTATTTAATAAAGTTTATAAAATAAAAATATTTTTAAAAAAGAAGAAAAAGAAAAGACAAATATTCCAAGTAAAGGACTTTCCTCTGACTAGTTAAAATGAAAGATGCAGGGAGAGATGCCAAGGCACACACCTGGACGAGAGAAAGACTCTACTCTGATTCTCAGGCAGTGCATTGGAGCCTGTGAGGTCCATGTGTGTGTGTGTGTGTGTGTGTGTGTGTGTGTGTGCGTGTGCATGTGCGTGTGTATATGTGTGCGTGCGTGTGTGCATGTGTGTGTGTGTGCGCGCGCGCGTGTGTGTGCGTGTGTGCGTGTGTGTGCGCGCGTGTGTGTGCATGTGTGTGTGCGTGCGCGTGTGTGCGTATGTGTGTGTGCGCGCGCGTGTGTGTATGTGTGTATATGTGTGTGCGTGTGTGTATGTGTATGTGCGTTTGTGTGTGCGCGCGTGTGTGCGTGCGTGTGTGTGAGTGTGTGTATGTGTGTGTGCGTGTGTGTGCGTGTGTGTAGGTGTGTGTGCGTGTGTGTGTGCATGTGTGTGCGTGTGTGTGCATGTGTGTATGTGTGTGTATGTGTGTGTGTGTGTGCGTGTGTATGTGTGTGTGCGCATGTGTGTGTGTGTGTGTGTGTGTGCGCGTGAAGCAGACTTCCTTGGACAGACATTGAAGGGTTCTGCACTCTCAGCCCTGCCCTGCTTCCTTCTTCTCTCTGCCAAGATCCAAGGACTGCTTGACAGAGAGGCAGAGGCAGAGGCAGATAGGGCATCTGCTCCTCCACTGGCCTGATGGACAAGGATTTCCCCTTTGTGTATTAACTGGTTCCCTCTCCTTGAACCTCTGCACTTCGCTAGCAACAAGTGCTCCATTAGTCTGTGCTCCAGTGTTTCCCATGTAGTCACCACTCATTGACTTCTTTGGTTAATGAAGTAACTGCCCACTTAGATCAGTCTTTAAATGAAGATGCTAACACTGAGTTGTTGAAGATAGCAGGGTGGGCTAATGAGCACAGAACTCCTATGCTCATAGCTGTTGATGAACTAAACTACTCCCCTTCCTGCTTTCTTTCTTTCTTTCTTTCTTTGGGACACGTTCTCACAGTCTAGCCAAGCTTTCCTCCTGCTTCAACCTCTACTGCTGGGATAACAGATGGGTGCCAGCACACCAGGCCACACATGTCATCATTTTAATCTCCATTGGGGGCACCTGTTTGAGGTCCATGAGTCTGTGCTGAATGCCAAAGCATCACATAGTCTAAAAAGAGTTTGTACAAATGAACTAAGGAGGGTAGTGAGAATCTTGTGCACACTTTGTGTTTTCTCACTGTGGGCATGCATTGCATCCAGGATCCTCTACACAGTCAGCCACTGTGTGTAAACATGCTTTGGAGGCTCTTTTATTGGGCTCTTATATCTGCCACCCTTCAGAACCTTATTCCACTACCCTAATCCCTTCCAACCCCCCAACACTAGGTGGGAGAAAAAGAAAGTTGAAGGAAGAAAAGGGGACATAGACCTCTTTAGACTACTTTTCTGCTGATTAAGGGTGATGAGTTCCTTGGGGCAAGACCAATCTTTGTCATCAGGATATCTCTGATTTCTTCTTCTCATATCTTTGCTCAAGACCACTCAATAAGCCATGGCAACAGAAACCAGCAGCCCCTCTCCAGACTCTGCCATTTATACCTTCCGAAAAGTTCCCAGAATTCCAGGACTTCAATGCTGTACTTTCTTCATACTACATAATCTTTCTGGGCCATGTCTCCCCTGCCCTCTGGGTGTGGTCATATAGGTACTTACATGTGCGTGGGTACATGTGGCATAGGTACATGTGCACACGCATGTGCATGCAAGTAGAAGCCCCAGGGCACTATCAGGCCTCTTTTCTTAGAATCCATCCACCTTTCCTTTTCTTAACTTTCTTTCTCCCTCTTCCCCCACTTCCCTCCCCTCCCCCTTTCTTCCTGTTGTTCCCTTACCTTTCAAGACAAGATCTCTCACTGACCTGGAACTGACTAAGCAGGCTAGTGGGCCCCAGGAACCCCAGTTCTCCACTCTAAAGCCTTGGATAGTCAGCATAAGTTGCGTATGTCGCCACTCCCATGTGGGTGCTAGAGCCTGAACTCAGGCCCTCACCTGACCAGCTGAGCTCTTTCTCCCGCTCCCTTGGGTCTTTTTTTTCACCACTCTTCAATTTAGCTTATTTTTATTATTTATTTGTTATATTTTATTTCCATGCTTGGATCTCATTAGTTTCTTCCTGTTTGATTCCTGCTTGTCATATACAGTATCTGGAAATCAACTGTAGTCCCTATAATCTGGCTGCCTAGTTGGGTATTAGAGATCTGTGAGGCCTGGAGTGGATAGAAAATGCAAGTCATAGCTTACTTTGGAACTTGGCTGTGTTTACCCCCACATCTGTGAATTATGCATCTACCGTGTGTGGCCATTTGCCTCAGGCTCTGGAATACAATGATAAGCTCACCTTTTCACAAAGATTTCAAGTCAAGTGTAAAATGCATCCTTAGAGTTCTCCAATTTTGTGACAGAAAATGCACAGTTGGTTCAGTTAATTATTTAAGATTTTATTCTTATTTTGTGTTTGTTTTATCTGTGTGTGTGTATATGTATGTATGTGGACAACTTGCACGCCTGGTACCCAAAGAGATGAGAAGATGGCTTGGAACCCCTGGACCTGGAATTAGAGATGGTTTTAACTACCACATGACTGCTGGGAACTGAACCCGGGTCCTCTGGAAGAGCAACAAATTCTCTGAACCATCTCTCCAGCCCCTCATCTCACTGCTCATAAGGAGACACTATCTCAGGATATGCTAAGCTAACACAACTCATGTGCAGTTCTTAAAGCCTCCAGGTTGCGTCCTTGGTGATTGCCATATTTATTAAGTCTTGGTGATGGCCACGGTTAAGTCATCCCCTCTGTATCAGCCCCAGCCTCACAGCTGCCGTGGGGTGTCTCCACAAAGCTTCCAGAACACATTGTGACACTGCTCTCTGGGTTTTAAGAGCCCAAACTGAAATCAATGTGCTTTCTTAAACCCATCTTATGGCCAGAAGAATGGGGGTGCTGTAATTAGCCCACACTTCTGGTTGGGGAAGAATAACAGATGCTGGATAATGACCAATAGCCACATCAGGTAACAGACAAAAGGAATGGGAAATTCACTGTAGTGTGTTTTGTAGTATGATATAAAAGGAAGCCTTATGCAATCCTAGAAGGATTGTCTATGCACAGGTAGCCATATTGAATAATTTATTGTGAAAGGCATGTTCTTTCTAACTAAATTTGAAGGTTTCTGAAGTATGCACAGACTATAGCGATTGGCTCTCTTACTGTCTGAGATCATGTCTCCCCCACCACATCCATAGACTTTCCTCATAAGGATACTTAGAGGTACCCACAAGAGAATCTGCAGAATGAGGCATCAATCAACAGGACACACCTTCCTAGAGCAGCCGTGCTGGTGTGAGGGTTTGTTAGTTTTTTTCTAATTATTTGCTTATTTTATTTATATGAGTACACTATCGCTGCCTTCAGACACACCAGAAGAGGGCATCGGATCCCATTACAGATGGTTTCGAGACATCATGTGTTTGCTGGGAATTGAACTCAGGATCTCTGGAAGAGCAGTCAGTGCTCTTAACCGAGGAACCATCTCTCCAGCACCTGCTGGTGTGAATCTTAAGAAAGAAACTCAAAGTCATCCAAAGAATGCATTCAAAGAAGCATCCAAAACTTCAAAGGGATCTCTAAGATAAATGAGATAAATTTCAAGTGTTGATGAAATTGCCTCAGGACATCTACCTGGCCCATTACCTTTAAATGTAATTTACTTGATGGGATAGTTGAAATGGCCCTGTCTCCATATATTGTCACTGCTATAAAAAGAAATTAAATTAATCTGGATGTTTTCCTCACAACATGACCACGCTTTAATGACTGGGTTTTGAAAATGCTTCCTCAGCTAACTGTAACATGACGTTTGTGTGGTTATGCCTTTTCATGTACATACAGTGTGAGTGTACAGGAGTACGCTGTGCATCTTTAAAGTCTTTATTTTAGTTATTCTTCCACTCTCAAACCATAGCATAGTGTGCTTGGAAAACGGCTTTCAAAACTTCAGTGAAAACTGCCAGTAGCTAACTGTTAGTGCTCTCTATATTTCTGTAGCTAATCAGGATAGATATAGGCTTAGGAGTTCTATTTTAGAAACAAAGAGCAAACTCGTAAGGCATATGAGCTGCATTATCCTACCCTGCCCCTAGGTAACCTCTCCTAGAAACAGAAGTAGCATCTACATGTCCCAGTGCACTCTAGAAAGGTGCTTTGGAGACCTAAGCCACTTAGGAGGGATAAATATACCTCAGATAATCCCTACTTCTCCTTTCAGAACCACTCAGAAGCAGGTCAAATTAAGATTACCATGGTTTAGACCTAGAATCTGGTCCACCACCTTCTTTCTTAGCTCCCACTATCCTCATCTAATTGGGAACACCTCACGCTTTCTGATCACTGCGTCTCCATCACTTTGGTCCCAGTGATTTTTCTTGTTTTCAGTTGGCGGCTGGTTCTAGTCTGATACCAGCTTCAGGTCTTCTCAATTCTTGGAAAATGCTTCCACGTCTTCAGTTTAGTCACAGGCATTATGATGGTGCTGATGATTATATATAGGTGTGTTGTATATGTTTATTAAAGTCTCTTTGTGGGGATAGAAATATTATATTTGCATCCTCAATTCACAGCAAATCCTTGCAAGTCTGCAATAAGCCAGTTACTGTGCCAGGTACCGTGGTTGTGACAAGCACACAGGGTCCCCATGCTCCTGAAGCTCATGCCAGGATCAGGCAATGTCAAAGATGATGGGTGCTAGGACAGGAAGATCAAGATAGAGTTTCATTATCCTAGATGGGCCAACATGAAAGTTAAGGCTTGAAAATGGGTAGGAGTTGACTGGACAATTTATGGGTTAGAGGACATGGTCCAGGTCTGAAAGAAACAGCAAATACCAAGGTGCTGGGGTCAAAGCATTAGGACCCTAAGTGAGATCAGTGCCCCCCTCTCTAGTGAGGTAGAACATGGAAGAGGAACATGGTGGTTTGCATGAGAATTGCCCCCCACTTCGACTCATATGTTTGAATGTTCGGTCAATCCCCAGTTAGAACTACCTAGGAAGGATTAAGAGGTGTGGCCTTGTTGGAGGAAGTATGTCACTTTGAATTTTCAAAAACTAAACCATTCCATATTTGTTCTCTTTGCCTCTTGTGTATGGATCCTGATGTGAGCTCTCAGGTGTTCCCACTGTCATACCTTTGCTCTGTACTCAGCATATAGGGAGTGGCACTATTAGGAAGTATTGTTGGAGTTGGTGTGTTGTGTTGAAGGAGGTGTGTCACTTGGGGGCCAGATTTGAGGTCTTAGGTGTTCAAGTCTGCCCAGTATGTCTCAGTCTCTTCTTGCTGCCTGCGGATCTGAAAGCAAAACTTTCAGCTACCCCTCTAGCACCTTGTCTGCCTGTGTGCTGCCATGCTTCCCACCATGATGATAATGGTCTAAACCTCTGAAACTGTAAGGCAGTCCAATTAAAAATTCCCAAAGAGTGGACACCATGTCTCTTCACAACAATTAACTTTAACTAAGACAGACTCTAACCCTCTGAAACCATAAGCTCAATTAAACACTTTCTCTTATAAGATTTGGTCATGACGTCTTGTTACAACAATAGGGAAGTAACTAAAGCAAGGAACATTGGCGCAAGCTTCAAACACTACTGAGAGTGGTGGAGCCATCCCTGCAGTCCACTATCACAGTCTGGATGTTCAGACCTACACCATCCTTTCCCCCTGAGGAAGCTGGAACTTTAGCATAGACTGAATAGCAATAGATCCGTTTAAGTATGATGCAAGCAAATGCTCTAGGGTATCTGTTGGAGGAATTCTCGCTTTGAAGGACTCTAGGGTGAGAGAAATGAAAGTGTGAGGGTCAGGACACGCATTCCCAAGATGGGGACACTCATTCACAGGCTTCTCAGCAGACTGAAATCTTAAAACTCCCACAGTGAAAGTTGGACCAGCCTTGGTTGCTCTAGGAGGAATGACAAATTCAGTATGGGCTGCTCATCCATTGGCCATGGAGAGCACCAATTTCATTTTCTGTTCAGATAGTTTATATGACTTGACGTCCTGTGGAGTAGCCAATCAGAAACAATTTAACAGTATTGGCACACCAGAGTCTTCTCTCAGGACTTTTCTTTTTTCCCTTCTTTCTTTTCTTACATTAAATCCAATTTTACCAGATTGCCTCAAATGGATGTGACGGAGGCTTGTCCCACACTCACTGCTTCTTCACCTTTTGTTTGATAGTGTGTGTACTTCAAAATTAGAAACTTTAAAGAAGCACGTGCTGATGTAGAAAACCAGGGGAGGAAGCCCCTCCACCAAGTTCAGGCCATCCAGTAATCTCAACTCAGAAAGCACTACTGTTAGTAATTTATACCAGGTAGAGTGATGAAGGCTTGACCCATATACTATGAATATAGAGGATCAAGAATTCAAAGTCATCCTCAGCTACATTATGAGTTAGAAGCTAGCCTGCACTACATGGCTAGCCTAAACTACAAGAAAGCATGCCACAGAAAAAGCAATAGCAATTCACTATATATTCCACCATCTTTTCCAGCTTCACAGTTACGTTCATGGACAACATTTTTTTCCTGTTTTTATTTTTACTTTTTCTTATAAACTATGTTCTTCACCCACATCAATAGAAAGTTTAACACCTTCTTTTTCAATTGCAGGTAGTAAGTTTGCATGTTTCTTGTAGAATATTTGTAAATCCAGTAAAAGTTGGGTCCTGTGTTTGTACCTTTTATTTTAGGGTTCACAATATATGATTTGCAATATATGATCCAGCAGCTACCTGAGTAGCTTTAGTTCTGGGGATTTAACCCAATGTCAAGACATTTCTCAACCACCCCACCTATATCCTGACAACTTCATGACCACTAACCTATCCTCCATTTCTAAGATATGTATAGTTTTGTCTAGTTTCTTTTACCTAATATGGCACAATCAGTATTAGAAAATAGTTACATCTGTCAGTACCTGATTCCTACTTATGGCTGAGAGCCATAGATAGAGCCTATTCTGTATATCTGCTCAGCAAGTGGTAGACATTTGAGTTTTCCCACTTTGGGACTACTCTAAATGATATCACCGTAAACACTTATGTTCCAAGTATTTGTTGAGCATATGTTTTCAATCCTCTTTGCCTCCTTCCTTTTCATTGCCGAGAGTATCCAGTTGCATGGGAGTGTGCCATATTCTTGTGTATGGAGCTAAGGGTTGAAACAACAGTCTCGTGAACACCAAGGCAAGGGCTCAGCCCTGTATTTTTAGAGTCTGTTCATCATGTGGTACATGTGAACTTTTTCCCCACCCTTTAGCTGATCTAAATAATGTTGCTATGAACCCTTGCATATAAGTTTTTTAAAATGCTTGCTTTACTTCCTGTGGAGTTCCTGGATCATATGAAGAAGAAATTGCATCTTGAAAAAATGCAAAAAAAAAAAAAAAAAAAAAAAAAAAAAAAAAAAAGCAGAAAAAAAGGGCAGGGGGAACTGGAAAGATGGCTCAGCAGTTAAGAGCACTGACTGCTTTTCCAAAGGTCCTGAGTTTAAATTCCAGCAACCACATGGTAGCTCACAACCATCCATAATGAGACCTGATGCCCTCTTCTGGTGTGTCTGAAGACAGCTACAGTGTACTTGCATATAATAATAAATAAATCTTAAAAAAACAAACAAACAAACAAAAACAAACAAACAAACAAAGAAAAAATGCATTCTTCCACAGTGGCCACAAAACACTATTCCCACCAGCAGTGCGAAGGATTGCAGTTTCTCCATGTCTTTGCTAGAATGTGTGTCTTAAGGTTTTTATTGCTGTGATGAAACACTATGACCAAAAGAAACTTGGAGAGGAAGGGGTTTATTTTTCTTACACTTCTGTATCACAATTCATCACCAGAGGCAGTTGAAGCAAGAACTTAAACAGGGAAGAACGTGGAGGCAAGAGTTGATGGAGAGGTCATGGAGGAACCCGGCTTACTGACTCGCTCCTCATGGCTTCTGCTTTTTTTATATATATATAGAACTCAGGACTGTCTGCCCAAGGATTGAAACACCCACAAAAGCCTGGACCCTCCCATATCACTAGTTAGGAAAATGCCCTATAGGCTTACCAGCAGCCGCCTGATCTTATGGAGACATTTTCTCAGTAGAGGCTCCTTCCTCTCAAACGATGCTATCTTGTGTCAAGTTGACATAGGCATTAGCCAGCACAATTACTATTCATATTTCTTACTTTATTCTTGTGGATTATTGTGGTTTTGACTTGCTCTTCCCTGGTAATTAATGATATAATATCTCTTTCCATTTCCTGCTAAGTTTTTCTTGTGTTCCATCTCTTCAAAGAGAAAAGTATTTTTATTTGATTTCATATTTTATTTTATTTTTTTGAGATAGGGTCTCATGTAGACCAGGCCTTAAAAATCACTATGTAGCCAAGGATGACCCAGAACTTCTGACCTTTCCACCCCACCCCCTCCCCGCAAGTGCTGAGATTATAAGCACAAATGAACAGCACCACCCCCAGTTTATACAGTGTCAGGAATGGAACTCTGGGCTCCATGTACTGTAGGTAAATGCTCTACGAGCCTAGCTACATTCCCAGCTGAAGGGGCATATTTTTAGAAGGTTCCACTTTGTGTCTTATTCTGGGAATAGTGTTCTAAATCAGCCATAGTCCATCCGAGCAGGCAGCCCACAGAGTCGGAGTCTCTGAAAAAGGGAGAGATGATGATGAGGCAGCCAAACATCGTCTGCCCATGTATACAAGCTGACGAGGCTTGACCCAAAATGACCTGTAACGTAAAAACCAGCCCATTCCTAGGTGCGGAAGTCTACCTTCAATGTCTTTAGTGCTTGTGCCTTCAAAGGTGAAATCTAGCCTTCCTTTCTTTGTTGACTCAAAGCAGATCATGCCTCTCTTCCTCTGTGTTCTCAACACTGCCAACAGCTCTTGGCACATGGTTTCTGAGCTGTATGGACAGACATTCCCCAGTGTGGAGGCCTGTGGCATGCTGGCTTCTGCTTCTTGGTGCAGGCAATCCACTCCGTAGTGAAGTACAGTGTGTGAAGTTAATATTAGAACAGCAAGATACAAGAAATACTTTTTTTTTTGATACTCGATTTGGCTTTTCTTTTGCTTGTACTGCCAAGGGCCAAATATTTGAAATTCCTACAGTAAATCATACCAACTTTTCTCTTTAGTAAAGATGGGAAAATAGTCTGTTTTCGAGATCACTCACATTTGTTTGAAGATCACTATCTACCAGCTTTGTTTTATTTTGGTTTTAAGTACTTCGCTAGCCCTTACCATTGGGTGATTTCTCTTTTTTTATTTTCCTATCTGCACCCAGGAGGGTAGGTTAGTGGGTCTTTTAAGGATCAAGAATTTGCATGAACATATTCGTTTCCCGTTCTACTATTTGCTGTATAAGAGTGACAGCCCCTGTGTCTCAGGTGACTTGTCCTCCGTGTGCAGTTTCATTCCTTGTCTTCTGAGGTCTTCTTTTGTTGCCATCATTGCTGTCTTATGCAATCTTGGTAAAGCCAAAGGCTGTGGCGTTTGCCACCCTCCATCCGCAGGGCAGTAGAGTGCATTCCAGAGCCATCCAATCCTGCTGTAGACTGACTATTTATGTTTTCCCAACATGGACAGTTGAAGTGTGCATCCCCATGCAATGGTGTGTGGGGATGTGACCTGTGGGGTGAAGGAAAAGCTTGGGATAACATCATGAGGGTGAACCCTTAGGGAGATGGTACCCATATAAGGGTTTGAGAAGATCCAGAAGTTACTCGTTCTGGTATCTGAGAAGACAGTGACAGGGAGCCATCCATAGACCAGGGAATGCCTGTTGTAGAACATATTTAATCCCAATCTGGGGCTTCTACACTGCCTTTGACCATTTAGTTCCAGGGTAAAAGATACACACATACTCTTTATATTTACAATAAGCCTTAAATCTACCCTTTATGCTATTAGAATCTACTTTCCTATCAAGAACCTTAAGTAATTACTTACTGTGTTTCATCTGGGCTGCTCTTAACTCCAATTGGCCAGCCTTCAGGGCCATATTCTCTAGACTCCTAACCCATCGTCTCTCTCTCTCTCTCTCTCTCTCTCTCTCTCTCTCTCTCTCTCTCTCTCTCTCTCTCTTTCCCTCTCTCCCTTCCCCTTGAGGGTAGATATCTTCCCAGCTCTTGTGCTGTTTAAGGCTTATTGTAAACATAAAGTTTATGTGTCTTTTATCCAGAAGCTAAATAGTCAAAGGCAAGGTAGAAACCAGGGATTGGGATCAAAACTTTCTATAATAAATACCCCTCTTCCAAAGCCGAATGGGCTGGACCCTTGATTCCAAACTTCCTGGCCTTCACCAAGATGAACAATTAATTCTGCTGTTGAAGCCACTCAGTATGAACCTTTTGTTATGGCAGCCCAAACAAAGACAATACCTTAAAATTTCAGTATGGGGCCAAAGTAAACCATAACCGATAAACACAAAAGGAACTTTTGTTTCTCAGAGCAGGACTAAAGATTTAGAAGCTAGACTATATAAGAATGACCTTATAAATATCTTCCCACTGATCTTTAGCAGGTGTTCTGACTTCTCTGCGTATCAGATTCTCATCTAAGATGTGGGACCAAAATGACCTTTTCCATTTGATCTTGGAAAATACTGTGAAAATCAACTATGGTGTAGGTGAAGCCACCCGCATTTATTTGGGAGAAAAGGATGCTATAGAATTTATTACACTTTATTTTTGTCATTATCTATGTGAATGGAAATGAGGCGGCAAGGTGACAGGTTATTGGGGGCACGCAGTCATAAGACTGTCACCACTGCCTCTGGAAATCAGGTCAGCCCTTGCTGTCTGGTCCACACCAGCTTCCTAGAGCCAGCATCCTCCCTGAAACAGTTTCACAGCTACATCAATGAGGTCTAAAACTGGACCTGGGAAAATTTCCCATAGCAGCTCAGTTGGTTAATGAGCAAAAGGGGAACACCCAGGAGCCTAGAACTGCACTGTAACAAAAAAAGCAGGGTCTTTCCTCTTGCCTTGCAGTAGGAAAATACAACGAGGGATGAAGGGTTTAGAAGAATGAGTAATTTTCCTTTCCCTCCTCTGTCCGTCCTTTCCCCTCCCATTCCTCTTCTCTCCTAACATTTCTTCCTTCCCCTTGCCTTCCCTTTCTTCCTTCCCTCCCCTTCCCTCCCCTCCCTTTCCTTCCCCTTCCCTTCCCTTTCCTTCCCTTCTCTCCTTCCCCTCCCTCCCCCTTTTTCCTCCTCCCCTTTCCTTACTCTTTCTGTAGCTGAATCACTGACTTCACATGGAGCATCATCTACTTTAGCATATTTTCAACTTTTCAACTTTTCGGGGCGCCATTCATAGGCAGAGAGGTCAGCTAGGCCATCCTGCATCCTTGGCGGTAGAAACAGCATCAGGTTCCTGCACCCGAAGACCCCGCTCTACTGCCTGCTTACTTCCTCTCCCGTTACCTGAAGATAGGGCTGGAAAATGGGATGTTCCACAGGGAAAGGAGACTGAGAACTGGAAAGGGCAAAACAACTAGCCTTTGGCTTCAGAGATTCCAAAAGAAGATAGCCCTGCTGGCTAAGTCTTTCAGCCTTTGGGGTAAGAGGAGGTAAGCCAGGGAGTCTGCAGACCTCTGCACAACAAACAGCTCCTGCAAAGGATGGGCTGCAGAAGACAACTTCTCCTACCAACTTCTTCTGTAGTTAACACATTCTGTGTGTGTGTGTGTCCCCGCATACATAATATTGAGGATTGGATGTGCTTTGCAAGTACTCTGCCAACCTCTTTCCACAACCTTCATTTTACTACTTACTTTTGAGACCTGGTGTTAGTGTTTCCAAGGCTATTCTTCAACTCACTCTGTGGCCCAAGCAGACCTTGAATTTAGAATCCTCATACCCCAACACCCCCAGTTACTAGCACTAGCATGAAAGGCCTGTCCCAGCAGGCCCCAGCTCCCCTTCCTCCATTATGCAAATTAGTAGTGTGGTGAAAGCAGAGGAAGTCTGCCTCCTTAGTCTGGAGTAGTCCCTGGGACCTACCTCAAGCTCTTTCTTTGCACCCTGTGACTTTGCAGATGCACCCCCTACTTGAGTTCTCTGATCTGTCATTCCTAGCATCTCCTGGACCCTTGCTGACTTTCTCCCTAAAATTTGCAAACATAGAAGGCTTCTGACCTCAGGACCTTAGCTATCATAGCTGTCTGAACCTCGGACTTCCAGACTGTCACCTCCTCCCTGACTAGCTCTCCCCTCCCCAGCGGTCAGATCTCAGCTTAAATGCTCTTTCCCCTGGAAGGCATTCCTGATTCCACCCCGCATGGCATGCCTCTTGGGATGCCCCTGTAGCATTGCCTGCTCCTTTATGATCCTCGTTCAAACATCTGACATCCCCATTTTTCTCAAAGGCCCTCTTAGACAGAGATGGTCTCAGTTCTGTCAGTAAGTGCTTTGCTTGGGTCCGTGACTGATACATGATACAGATGATGAGCTTTGGCAAAGACGGGTGTGTATGTGGAGACTGGATGGACTCCTTTCTGTATTCACTGCTGAGAATAGCCATTCATTGTTCAGTTCAGTCAACAGTTAGAGACTCCCTGCTCTGTGCCAGCCAGGATTATGGATGGATAAGACTCTTTCCCAAGGTCCACGGGTGGTTTTGGGGGGGTACTAGCTGTCAGCTTGCCCAGTAACATGTAGAAGTGTGTGGAAGGCTTTTTGGTGTTGCTCTTGTTGATGACGGGGCACTATAGGATTTACTGAGCAAAGCCAGAAGTCACTGTATCAGTTACTTTGCCCATTGCTGTTAGAGTCCCTGACAGGCGCATGGGGCAGTTGGTTGCCTTGTCTGCACTCAGGAAGCAGTGACATGAATACTGATAGTTGGTCATAAGTCTGCAGCCACGTAACAGATGAATACTAGGGTTCACTCTCTGCTTTTTGTTCAGTCTGGGATCCTGGTGGAATGGGGGCCACCTATGTAGAGGATGGATCTTCTCACTTCACTTAACCCAGTAGAGAAAGTCTCCCAGAGACTCCTTTTTATGGTTATTCTAAATCCTGTTTAGTTGAGGATCAAAATAAACCGTTGAAGTCACTAGACGCCTTCCAACAGACCTGAGGACCCCCCCCACACACACACATTGGGAACTACGCCAGACTGCCCTGCTTCTGAGTGATGCTGGATAGCTCCTCACAGAGCAGAGGAAAAGCACCCTGCAAGTGGCCTTGCCCTGCCTAGTCTGCAGTAAGATACCTTCACAACAGTGCACGGCCTGAGGCAAAAGGATCGTGGGTGCAAAGATAGACTGGTTTATGTAGTAGCTCAGTTACTTTATCTCTGTGAACAGACACCGTGACCAAGGCACTTTATAAAAGGAAGCATTTAACTGGGAGCGTGCTTATAGTTTCAGAGGTTACGTCTGTGACCTCATGGCGGGGAGTGGCATCAGGCAGGCCGGCAGAGCAGTGGGGTGGTAGCTGAGAGGCTACCTCTAATCTGCAAGTGGGGGCAGGGGAGGATAGACAGACAGACAGACAGAGGGGGAGAGAGGGGGGGAAAGGAGAGAGAGAGAGAGAGAGAGAGAGAGAGAGAGAGAGAGAGAGAGACCAAGGACCTTCTCCAACAAAGCCAAACTTTACAATCCTTCCCAAAACCATTCTATCAGCTAGGGACCTTGCATTCAAATCTATGAGCCCATGGGGAGCATTCTCATTCAAACCACAACCCAAAGTGAGTTTCAGGCTAGAGTAGCTATACAATGAGATCAACACCTCAAGAAACAAAACAAAATGCCAAAGAAAAGCTTAGCTTCCATAAAGCAAGCTAAAAGCAAAGCAGGAAAATATCAATAGCCTGTGATGAAAGTTATGCCTCCTTTTATGATAAATATTAAAAGGAGAGAAAATAAAACAGCGGAAAACAGAATTCCAGGTCTTTCTTTGAAGGCCTTGAGTTCCTTATACTTTGTGTGGTATGAAGGCTGGCATGGCTGATTGCTTCATTTCTTCTGGCCCTTTAGGGGGAAGTAGTGGAGTATGAAGGTTAACTAGACCTGGATCCTTCAGCCCCCGGTCTCTGATGCTGGGGTACTGTCGTGTACTTTACGGCATACCAAGCACCCTCCCAGGCCTCTGTTCACTAGGTTCCAGGAGCACCTCTTGGTTTTGACAACCAGAAATACATGCAAACATTGCTCAAATTTAAAGGTGGGATACAAAACTTCCTGTTTAGAAGCCATTGAGCTGGACCTTGCTTGCACCCACTTTAACAGCCTCATGTCCAGTGTTTGTAGGTTTTGAGAACTAGGCTCCACACGAGAGGAGTACAGCTGAGCGATGTCCACAGAAGGGCCCTTGCTTCATTCCTTTATCATCTTGCCCTTTTGAGAAGGGCTCCTTCCGTGTAACACAGGCAGGACTGGAACTCATCATGTAGCCCAGGCTACTCTTGAACCTGACCTCCATCAGTCTCAGCTTCTCCAGGGCTAAGATTGCATCATCATGCCCAGCTCAGATGGACTTTTTCTTTAACAGGCAGAGGGAGTCCGTGGGAGCCATGTTAGGGCTGGCTGCCTCTCCCTTTCTAGGAGTTTCTATCAGCTTGTGCCATCTTCCTGGTGCTCACTGTTGCTGTCCTTCCTGCGGGTTGTTTAAGGAGAAGCCCACAGGAGCCTCTCGGATGATGACGACTTCTCTTTTTGACGTCCCCACTCCCAGGTGTGTGAGTAATGCTGTCAGCCAAGCTTCCCCCTAAGCCTCAGGAGAGAGCTACAGGAAATTACAGTGTGTTGCAGGGATCTATGGTGCCTGGGAGAGGCAAATCCACCTCTTGAATTAAAAGGGGGGGAACAGGTCAGTCTTCAAACTGGTGTGATTTAGCTTTCTTTCCATGGAAAATTACAGACCAGCTTTAAAGTGTGCATCTGGGACGTGGTCTTCGCCTGTGACTGGTCACCAAGGTTGCTCTTTTCTCTTTGGCTACACACCTCTGTTCAGCTGCACCCCCATCAGTCCCTGAAGTGGAAGAGGAGGCATCTATACCTGTGTTTGGCGGGAACAATGAGGCTTCTGTCTTACGTCAAGCTTCGAGTGTACTCTGTTTCCCTAAGTCCACAGGAAACACTGTCTCTGATGGTGAAGACCAGACTTTTAGAAGCATTTTGGGGGAGTTAGGGCAAAGCTTTGGAACTGCTCTTCAGTACAAGTCAACCTGATCCTGACCCTCAGCAAAGGAAAAGGACCTAGAGAGTCATCTAAAAATTATTTTCAAAAAAGTATATTCGTGTGTGCATGTTTGTGTGGGTACATGTATAGGTGCAGGCACATGTGCACATGTATGTGCATGTTCATGTTGAGGTCCTAGACCTCTCTCTTGTTTGTTTTATTTTCTTGAGGCAGTGTCTGTTACTGGTCTGGAGTTTCTGGATAAGTTAGGCTGGCTAGCCGGCACATCCCAGGGTTCTACCTATCTCTGTCTCCCTAGCATTGGGATTATAGACACAGACGCCCATACCCAGCTTTAAAAATGCCTATTTGGGCACTGAAGAGATGGATGGCTTAGTGGTTAAGAGCTGGGTACTCTTCAAGAGGATTCCAGTCCCAGCACTTAAATGGCAGGTCACAATTGTCTACAACTACAATCTCAGAGAGTAGGACACCCTCTACTGGCCTCCATGGGCACTGCAAGCACATGGTACATAAACTAACATGCAAGCAAAGTACCTATACACAGGAAACAAAAAATGTAATGTACATTTTACTTATAATGTTTTCGTTAAATCCAAAAAGTTCAGAGAATTCCTGCTTTGGTAGTGATGGTGGCTGGATGTCCTTGCCTCTTGCCAGCCTCCATTCTAAACACTTTCTGAGGCGTGTGTTTACTTGATCTTCCTCTGACGCTGAAGTAGTGGGTTCTGGCAATGTTCCCACGTCATACCTGAGGACGTTCACACTTTGCCTGCTTAAGGAGTAGTTTCAAGGTGCTCAGGGATTCGAAACCATGGTTAGCTCCCATCCACCCTTCTTCTCCCCCACCGGGTGACAATTTTAATGTGAGCTGGATTCGTCTCAAGGCCAGGTGAAGAGCGAGACCACTGACCTCAGTCCTCATGACTGCTAGTCCAAAAGTAGCCTGAAAACGTGCAACCTGAGCAAGCTCCCAAGTGCTGTTGATTTGCCGGTCTCACTAACACTATTCTACCATGTCTCGCTTGCAGGAAAGTTGTCCAGGCCTGGAGCAAAACGGATAGGGGTGAGGGTGGTGGCTCAGTGGGTCAAGGACTTGCTATGCAGACCCGAGGGCCTAAGTTCAGATCCTTAGCCCCCATGCCACTGCCAAAAGATCATTATGTGCCTGTAACCCAGAACTGGAAGGTGGAGTCAGGCAGATCCCGGGGGTTCGCTAGCTGGCCAATCTAGCCAAAAAGTGAGCTTCTGAATCAGTGAGAGACCCTGTCTCGAGGAATAAGGTGGAGAGGCTGGGGATGTAACTCAGCCGGTAGAACACCTGCCTGCCTGGTATGCACAGGCCCCAAACCTGTGCTTTAGTCTCCAGAACCATATAACCTGTGCCAAGTGGTAACACATACCCATAATCTCAGCACTTAGGAGAGAGAGGGCAGAAGGATCAGGAGTTCAGGATCATCATCTTGACTACATAGCAATTCTGAGGCCACCCTGACTACATTAGCCCCTGTCTGAACAAATACTAATAACAAGGACAAGTGATTGAGGGAGATACACAACACCGCCTTCTAGCCTCCATGTGAGCAAGAGTGGGCTCACATGAGCATGTATGTTCACGTGAAAAAGAAAAGAAAGAAACAGCGTAAACGCTAGCTTTGAAACCCTGAGTGAAAATGTCCCAGGCTGCAGTCGATTGCAGACATGAGAGCTGATCGGTACCTGCCCAGGTGTCTTGAGAGCATCCTTTCTCAGAGGATGGTGTCACGAGACACTGGAGACACTGGGAATTGACCTGTTGGGGATATTATTCTGGTATTCCCTGGGCTGCCTGACATTTCCGAGAACTCAGTCCGCTGCATCATTTAAAAAAAAAAAAAGTGCACTATGGTTTACTCTAAAAGGCTTCCCCTCCCCCAAATTATGCTTGGTTCATTTTATTCCAATTCGTAAAACCTCCTATGTCAGATTGTGGGTGTAAACACATGACTGGTACCCTGGTCAACTACAGCCAGAATGTTAACATGAACAGGCAGATTTACTGCCAAGAAAGAGCACCAGATCTCAGCGCAGTTGCATCCTCTATGAATCCCGGACTCCCTTAAGCATTTTTTTGGTGGTGAAAGAAACTTCATTTTAAAAGTTTTCCAAGTATAGCCACCTCAAAACACACAGGTGCTCTGAGGACAGATTTTTGTGTTGTTTTGAATGCTTGTGTTTGGCCTGAATTAAGATGCTACCAGCACATTCGAAACCTGAGATAAAGCTGACTGGCTGGCAGATAGTCTGTCCTGAGGCCTCTGGAGCTAGTTCGGAAGAAAAGCTGGGGCATCTTACCTCTCAGCCACTTCATAGCAAAGATAAGTGTGAATCCATCAATGAAATGCTCACCATTGTCCAACAGGTAGATTCAGAGAAAAATATCTCCATCCTGAAATCTGGTGTAGTGGGTTCTTCCTCCTCCTCCTCCTCCTCTTCCTCCTCTTCCTCTTCTTCCTCCTCTTCCCTCTTCTTCATCATCATCATCCTGCATTAGATAATAATGGGCTTCAGGATACTTTCACACACATGGATAATGTAATTTGATCATTGCCTTCCCTTGGCTCTGCCCCTTGATGCTGCCCCCTCCCTCTTCCCAGCTATCCCCCACTTAATGCTTTCGTGTTTTTGTGTGTATACATGTGATCAGGTGAGTGTAATTAGGATTGCTTCCAAACTACAGTGATCTTGCTCTGGAAATGGGATAGGATTCTGGGGACTGCAGTGTTCAAACATTCTCAAGGAAAAATACAGACTCGGGGTGTTTGGGACTCTTTGGATAGGCTTTCCAAACTCCTTAGATACTCTCATTCCCTATGGAGACCTTAAAAAGCGTGAATTGTCCCACGGCTTCTTGAGTGGAGGAAGAGATTTTATTTTTTTTTATTTATGTATTTATTTCTTATTTATTTTCGAGCAACAAGCTCCCCAGTCGGGTTTGGGATGCCAGGCATATCCTGAGGTTGAATTTTGTACAAACTGAACAGGGATCTTCCTTCCAAGCTTCTGGTTCCCAGGGAGTCTTAACTGAATGCTGTTTGCAGAGGATCAAAGAAGGCCTTGTTTTTCTTCTGAGCCCACAGCTGGCCGACCTCATGAGCCTATCAGGCAACTTTCCTTTGCTGGTGGCCACGGCAGGCTGGCATTTTCTTGGAGACCCTCAAGTTAGGAGCAAAGCCAGTCTGGAGGCAAGCCAGTCTGGAAGCGCGTACACACTGTTGCTTTGAGGCTCTTCATCTGGCTTCAGCAAAGCCAAGAAAACACGCACAATTCCCTCGGGAGTGAGATCTAAAGGGAGATGCTGCTGGATTTTTTTTTTCTTTCCCTTCTTCTGCTTCTATAGCTTCCCCAGAGGTGTTTATCACTGAGGTGTGGACAGAGCAAGATGCAAGGCAGAGAGACCTTGAAGAATAAAATACAGGTGTCCTGGGGCTGGGTCTAGAGGTGCGTGTGTGTGTGTGTGTGTGTGTGTGTGTGTGTGTGTGTGTGCAAGCGCGCTGAAATGCAGCTCCCCACTAGGCTTGCAAAGAGTTGCTGGGCTTTGCCTGCGGCCCAGTGCCCTGGAACAGCTCAGCGGGGAGTCCTCACCGGCCAGGGCTTCCCGCGCCCAGGGAGCACCCAGGGCTGGCCTGGCGGAGCTTAGGAAGCTGGCGCTGGGGGCGGGCGGGGTGACACACAGCCTCCGTGCTAGCCGCAACCGTTGGCTGGCGGGCACCCAATCCTGGGGCATGCCGCCCCAACCTGGCCGGGACACACAGTGAAAGGCGAGTTCAGTGGCAGAACTGACCCCCGGGGGCTGTCAGCTACAGCAGCGTGGCGAGCCCAGGATCGCGGAATCCAAGGCTTCCAAGCGAAAGCAGCAGCAGCATGGCTTCGGTGTTCATGTGCGGAGTGGAGGACCTGCTGTTCAGCGGCAGCCGCTTCGTGTGGAACTTGACCGTGTCTACGCTGCGGCGATGGTACACCGAGAGGCTGCGGGCTTGCCACCAGGTGCTGCGGACGTGGTGCGGGCTGCGGGATGTGTACCAGGTGAGCCCAGGAGCTGGCGCCCTGGGGCCGTTGCGGGGATGCCTGGCGCTCAGCTGAGAGCCGGTCCACCTGTATGATTTCATAACCCCAGGCTTCCCATATCTCTGTTTTCTACTCCTCGCGGGGAGCCTAGCGCTTGGCTCAAATCCTCAGCAGCTCTAGTTACCTGTGGCCTGATAATTGTTTTTCAGTTGAACATGGGGGCACTTGGGAGTTATCCCCACCACCACCACCACCCCAAGCAGACATGTCTTATAACATGATAGAGGTTCCTACTGTCTGTAGCTTTGCAACGCGGCGTTTGGGGAAAGCGACTTTGAGGTTGAGAGGATTATCTCTGTTTTATTTCATTTCATTTCATTGGGGGTGGCCATTTCGGAAGCTAAGATTTCCCGTCGTTGCTTGCTGTCAGAGCATGTCTTAGTGAATTTGCCTTCTTCCTTCTTGATTTTATTGCACTTTTTATGTGCCAGCCCCTGCTTGCTGGGCACAGCCAGGAAAAGCTGATTCTGTGTTGGCTGGCTTTAGGAAGGAAGGACAGTGGATTGGGAGCACTTTGTGCGAAGCTGACAGGCTAGGGAAGGGAAGGGTGGCTCTGGCTGAGTGCTGGAATGCTTACAGCTTGGATTTCATCTGTCGCACAACACAGCCTCTTTATTGCTTTGCTGGCCCCATCTTGCAGGCAAAATCTGCAGCAACTTTGCCCGGTGAGGAGACCATTCATCCTCTCTGGGATTGCAACTTGCCTGGATTTTTGTGAGCAGTGGTAAATGGATATAAAAGTCCTCTGTTTGGGTTATTGATACCTTTAAGATAAAAGAATAAAAACTACATTGTTGAATTGTGAAGATTTTTACCTGGGCTTCTTTCCTGGATATAGTTTGTTACAGTTCTCAGAATCCCTTACACATAACCTGACTCTATTCCCAATAGGGCCGAAATATAGCTGTCATGGTGTGTCCCATGTGTGACTCAAGCTTTGATTTTGAAAAGTCATAGTCTTCCGTCAACCAGAGAGAATAAAGGCCAACTGAGGACAGACTACAAGAGTACTAAGGAATGAATGTTCCCTTGTCATTCTTGTGTATATATATATATATGTATATGTATATGTATATGTATATGTATATGTATATCTATACATATATATGTACATGTATGTATATGCATATATATGACATTTTAACCTGTGGTTTCAGTGCTCCTGGTTTGCCTAATATATCTGTAATACCATGCAGTTTGAAATAGACTCAGCAAGGCACACTGAGAGTCCTGGGGGCCTGATGGGGCTTGAGAACATTAATGAGCTGTGGCCATAGCCCATCTGGCCATCTGCACTCCTGGAGTTTTGGAGCCAGACATGTGTCTATCTTTCAGGCCTTTTCTCTCTTGGGAAGTCTTTGCTCACTTTGGTTTGGAGTAAACACACCCACCCCACCCCCATCGTGTAGGGCCAGCTTTTCTTTTTCATTTTTGAGGAACTTTCAAAAGGTGAGCACAAATACTGTAGCCAATCAGACAGGCTCTGTGCCCCACACCCCGTGGATTCAGTGGATTTATGGCTTACTGCTAATGCTGTTACTGAACAATTTCAGAGATGACAGTTCCAAAAACCAGAGAGTCTTTGGCCTCTCTAAAAGATCAGCCAGTAGTTATTCTTTCTAATTTTGAAAATGCTTTGTGTGTGCATGCTCATGATTGTATGGATGCACACATGTATGCAGGCATGTGGTACATGTACACACATACGTGTGGCCAGAAGGGTCACTCGTCACCCTAGTTTTGAGACAGGGCCTGTCATTGGCCTGAAGCTTGCTAGTTAGGTGAGGCAGCTGGACAGCAAGCACCATGGATCTCCCTGTCCTTGCCTCCCAAGCTTTGGGATTTCAAATATATAACGTGAGTCATCAGTCATTCATCTTAAACACAACAGCAGTCTGAAAGGGTAAGCTGCTCAAATATTTTGTTCTCCTCTGTAAAACAGGTGTTAACTGACTCGCTCTCTTATCCTCCTGATCAATAAGAACATGCAAAATTAAGATGGCTTTATAAGTAATTGTCATAAGCAGAGAAAAATATGTTTACATTAAAGTCCCTTGTCCTTTGGAGAACTAAAGGCAAAAAAAGCAAAACAAAACAAACAAAAAGGACAATTTTCACTCTAGAAGCAATATGGTGTCCCAGGGTAAGCCACAGATCTAAATTGCTTGATTGCTTGTGATGACGTTTGTTCGTTTGGGCAGTTATGTGCATGGAACCCAGGGCCTTGGTGATTCTAGGGTGAAGACTCTTCCTCTGAGCTCCATTGCTAGCTTAGAAAAAAGATCACTAAATTTTCTTTTCAAGTGCTTAGCAGTCAAATGGCAGCACAGATTCTATTGACTGTGAAGCAGTAGAGAGTATGAGTTCTACCCTCTGCGTCAGAGATAGAGGAGGGTTGAAGCCAAGCTCTTCCTGTGTGTGGCCACAGGGAAATCAGCCTTCCGATGCTTCACTTTCATCCTCTGTAAGGTGAAGAATAGAACAGTACTAATTAAAGAGGTTAATAAGAGTTAATTGACAGGTAGAACATTTACCACACTGCCGAGAGCTTAGAAAGCATCCAGTAAATATTATCTGTTTTACCATCTAGGATTTTTTTATGGTAAGAGGCCCAACTCAAAACTAGCAACAGAGCAAGAAGAGGCGACAACCACACAGCTTACAACCCTCATTGCAAAGTAGACATGAGGGGCGGTTAGAAGGGGACACGGTGCTCATTCCCCAGCCCTGGTTATGCTCACTTACCGGGTTTATGCTTGTCTGCCTTCCTTCCTCCTGGCATCTGACAACTGTAGTAGTTCATTAGGCCTTCATATCAACATAGCTAGAAAGAAAGTGAATTTTATATATTCCCCTATCCTCGGGGCTGCTAATGTAGGCTCTGCCCACCCAATACCACACACTACTCCAATGCCACGAACCACCCCAGTGGTCATGTACCACTCCAATGCCACATATCACCCCGATGCCATGCACTAATTGGCACAGGGAACAGGACTACTTTTCGTGCATTCTCAGTGGCATGATATAGCCCAAAGGGAGCAAAAGTGATTTCAGGGAGAGGTAGAAAAAAAGTTCCCTCCTCTGGCTGGGGTGTAGCTTATTGGTAGAACATTTGCCCAGCACATGTGGGACATTGAATTCAATCTCCAGTGTGTCAATAATAATAATAACAACAACAACTATGATAATAATAAATAATGCATAAGCAAACATACAGTATATAGCATTAAAGATGCTTCAGCAGGTAGATAAGCTTGCCCCCAAGTCTGATGACCTGATGACCAGATTTCATCCCCCAGAACCTACATGGGACACAGAGAAAACAGACTCCTACAAGTTGTCCTCAGACCTCCCCCTGGACACCTGGCACACAGCCACCCACACACAAACACAAATAAGCAAATGGCTTATTTTGTAATGGGGAGTGAACTGGTTGCAGAACAAAAGCATACATTAAAAGAAAAGACTCTTAAGGGGATACTGATGAACAAAAGGGTCGAGAAACACCAGATTACCAATTGAAGTGCAAACCTGTTTCTGAAAACTGAGAATGGGGTGGGGCCCGCTGACCACATGTTGGCCTGAGTTAGGCAGTGTCCACTGCTCTGACAAATACCTGAGAAAGAAAGAAAGAAAGAAAGAAAGAAAGAAAGAAAGAAAGAAAGAAAGAGGGAAAGAGAGAGAGAGTGAGAGAGAAAGAGAGAGAGAAAGGAAGAAAGAAAGAAAGAAAGAAAGAAAGAAAGAAAGAAAGAAAGAAAGAAAGAAAGAAAGGAAGGAAGGAAAAAAGAAGGAAAGAAAGAGACAAAGAAACAAAGAAAGAAACAAAAGCGAGAGAAAGGAAACAACTAAAACCAGGAAGGATTTATTTGGCTCAAGGTTTCAGTCCAGGACAGGTGGCTGGTTCTATTCTCTTGCATGTAGCAAGGCAAAAACATGGTAGAGGACCATGGTAGCAGGGGAGGATGCCCTATACCACAGTAGCCAGGATGCAGAGATACAGAAGATGGGCAATGAAAAAGATGTAACCTTCAAAGGCGTGATCCTGGTCACCCATTTCCTCTTGACAAGGCCCCATCCTTGATCAGACCCCTTTTGGTGATGCGGATCCATCCATGGTTTAATCCTTTGATTAGAACTGGGCCCTCCCCAAACTCTGCCAGACAAAGGAAGCTACCAAGAGGAAGGGACAGTGCTTGGTTAAAATGCAGCCCTGGGCTGGGACAATGGTTCAGCTAGTGAGAGAAATTGTTCTACAAGCATGAGGAAGCTGGTACCTATGGAAGAAACTGGGCGTGGCCAGGTGTGCCTTTGGATAGTTGGGACAGAAGGATTGCTGGGGCTTGCTGGCTGCAGTCCTATTTTCAGGTTCAATGAGAGACCTTGTTTCAGGGCACTAAGGAATAGAGTCATAGAGTAGGACACCCAAAGCCCTCAGGCACACAGACAGGTAAACAGACAGACAGACACACACACACACACACACACACACACACACACACATTTTAAAATGCAACCAGTCGAGTCTCCCACTTCATAAGAATCTCAAATCTAGCATTCTCTCAATAAAAAGTTATTCTTCAGGGTAAATTCAAAGATAAAGACACAAATAACTTTCAAAGTTTTTCTTGTTGTTTTGTTGTTGTTGCTACAGTTGTTTGACTTGAGTGTGGGCCTCATGATGAGAATACTAGCCGTGCTATCCTAGAATTACAAACTCTAAACCATGCAGAAGGACTTACTTCCGCGTGGCTCAGCTTGCTGCTGTATGACCTGGATGCACACCAGAGTCATGATACTGAACCTATATTTTCTTATCATCTTGTTGATTTTTTTAAAGACATCATTTTTTCTTGCTTCTAGTCTCAATAGTCTTGTTTGTGAAGAAAACGAATGCTGAATCACTCTAGAGAGATCAGGGTGGGGCCAGAGGTATCCATTACCTGAAATATCTGGCAGGCCCCTAGAGTGTTTTGTTTATTCATATACTATACTTGAAAGACGATCCTTCACCTATTCATAAAGTGTTTGGCCAGGACATTATTGCCTGGCTGGCAAAGCTGGGAAGGCACAATTTCTTTGGAATTGAACACTTCCTCCACTTCTAGATGTTGGAACAGCAAGTGATTTAATTTGCCAACAAACTATGAATAATGAAGGTATTTACTATAGGGCGTTTTTGTAGTAACAGAACTAAATATAAAGCAGGAGGTGAGCCCTGAGGAGAGAGCCTGTTTGGCAAAGGCCCACTCACTGTATAAGGGAAAACTTGAGTTTGGTCAGGTACCAGACTTGAGAACTCATCTTTAATTTAATTTAGGCAAAATTCTCAAAGCTCATTCTTCAGCCACTTGCTTGTCCTGCTTGTACCTCTCCTGGATAGGATGCAGCGTTGTAATTAATTATCTAAATCATGTGAGTTAGAAAGTGATGAGGGAGTACTGTTGACAAAGGATTAACTCCTTTTCCTTTTTGTGAAGTGGGGCACGCTCTAACAAAGCCCTCAGTTTGTTACTTGGGGGTCAGATTTTTCTCCTCACCACAGTCCTCAAGGTAGAATTTCCTACAGACCTTGAATGGAGTCATCAATGTGAACAGAATCTGGGGTATTTAAGTGACTAGAAGAGGCTGGGTCATCTCCTCTGAGACAGGCAGCTGGCACAGAAGAGGGGGCACAGCGTTCAAGGACTTGGAGAGTGTTCAGGCTCGACTTGACCTTGTACGAATGACTTCCCCTCTCCAGACCTCACTTCCTCCTGGGTAACAAGGAAACATTCACTCTAGAACTAGAGTAGAGATCAAGTGGGAAACTCATGAGATATATTCATAAAACCCCTGACACTTCACAGGCATAAGAAAATGCTTAATAAAGGCAAGCTCTTGGTTATATAAAGCCCTTAACATTGAGCTCAGCATGTCTGTGATAAAAGGTCACCGACAGTATTTTATACCTGAGACAAGCTGTGTGGAAATTAAGTTCCCATCTTCAGTAGGTAAGTGTTCATTAAAAAAGAAGATAAGAATCCCTTCGGCATCATGTATGGCCTAGATGTAGGGTATCTGGAGCATTCTCTTCCAGAAGTCTAATATTTTCTCTTAGGCGCATACATAAATCTAGGAAGCCACAGGCATCTTGTAGTCAGGTTTCTGAGTTCACCTTTCACTACATTGAGCTAGATTGGTTAAGCTATGTATATCAATAGCTTAATTGAAAACAGCCATTCCCACACCTCACCCAAGACAATTGTGCACCAAACACGTGCTCTCTGTTATTTCAAAGCACATGCACTTTGCTTGCTCTGACCCCTTCTTTCACATTCTAAAAACTTGTTTGCCTCCTGCTTTTATAAATAAAGATTTATTGTTATGGGACCATGCATGCATCTATGGCTACTTTAGATCCTCCTGGGAGGATGGTTATCTATGGCTCAGTTACTCAAGAGTTGAATGATTGGTATAAATCTGAAAAAAAAAAAAAAAACCTCTCATCTTTCCCTTTACATAAAACATCTGCCACTTTAAAATTTGAAAATTTAAAAAGCAGTGTGGGGTTTAAAAAACTGTTAAAGGAAGAAAAGTCCACAATTCTATCACAGAACAACACAATTTGAAACCTAAGGGGCTGGGGAGGTGGCTGACTGGGTAATGCCCTGGCTACACCTACACAAACATGAGGAGCCAGGTTTGAATGCTCAGCACTCACACAGAAAGCTTAGCATAGCAGCGTGCATATTTGTAAGCCCAGCCTTGGAACTCACAGCTCACTGGTAAGCCAGCAAACCTGACCAAAATGACAAGCTCTGGTTCAGTGAGAGATCCTGACACAAGAAAGTAAGGCAAGGCAACAGAAGAAGGACATCAAATCCTGCTCTGGCCATCTCCCCCAACACACAGGCACCTCGCACCCCCAACTGCATAACTCCTGCCAGTGCAAACAAACAAACAAAACAAAACAAAACAAAAACCCTAAGATTTTAATTAAGAAATGTTCAAGGCAAGTGCTGGACTTACTTTTATTCAGTTCTTTGTTCTACTCATAATGACTGATCTTTCTGGTGATTCATTAATTTAATTTGCCTGTTTATTCACAGCTAAAATAATTAACAATTGCTCACTATGCTACCAGTTACTGCACCAAAGGCCTTTCCCTGCCCCTCCATAAATGTAGTGTTAAATAGGGGAGAATGTTAAGAAAACCATCCTCTAGAGAAAGGACTGGCTTTCAGGTGATGCTCAGAGAACAGACAAGGGTCATCATGAGAGGCAGACAACAGGAGGGCTTCCTGGAGGAGGTAATTCCTTTGACAGACAAGTATAGTTCTGCAGGGATCGGCAGAAAGTAGGGCATTCCAGGCACAGGTGATTGTAAAAACGAGTTTTTTCTTCCGAGCTTGATGAGCAGAAAGTGACAGAGCAATTTCGATAGAGAGTAACACCTGCCCTCAAATGATCTTGTTCTTCTGACATTCTCCTCCAGACTTCTCAAAGAGGGGAGAGATTGACTTAGGACTCTTGCACAGTGGTGAGACTGCTGGATTTTGAGAGCGTAAGAGTGGAGGCCAGAAGGGAAGGGATTCAAGAAGGTAGTGCGGGGAATATTGGGGTATCACTCAGAATAGAACTTAAGTCCCAGCAGCCACGTGATGGGTCGCAACTGTCTATAACCCGGTTCCAGGGGGATCCAGAGTCCCACTCTGACCTCTGTGGGCACTGCACACAGCGGTAGTGACAAAAAGCTGCCCTAGGGACATACAGAAGTTAAGATTCGGACTTCCCCATGATATCTAGGCAGTCACATGGTGGCAAGCACTGTTCATTGTCATCTTTCAGGCTCCCGGAATCACACAGTAATGCCAGTTGCCGGGATGGAGAGTGAAGTGCTTTGGGGGAGTAGGCGGGCAGCGCAGGAGGTCGGCCGTTAAGTACACAGCGGCCAAGGAACTTATGTTACTTCCCACAGATCACTGGTGAGAAGGGGTCCATAACAGATCCAACTCACCACACACGGGAGCCAGGCAGCAGCGTAAATGCTGGTGCAGAGCGTGTTGCTTAGCAATTGGACTGAACTGGGGTTGATAAGCAGGAAGGTTATCAGCAGACCTGTGAGGATTGTTCCCTGAGTATGAGACCAGGAAGTGAGCAGAGTTAAGCAAAGGGAAAAGTTTAGTTACAAAAGCCACAACTGACCTCGTGGGTCACTCTGGAGCCTAGAGCTCTCCCTAGCCGGAACAGTAGCACTGGCTTTCCTCTCTAGCCCCATGGTGGCCCTTGAATGCTAGGCTGACCTTGAAGGAGGCCTCGTTCTTTAAGGGAAGGGAGGGAGCTGAAGCTGTCAGTTCACAATGCTCTCAGGCAGCTGAGGAGGATCGGTGTGGCAATACATCACAACATCGGCTACAAATGCCTCCCAGCAGGTGCTGGACCCAGGCCGGAACCAAATCAAGGCCAGCAGGAAGGAAGTGAAGGGTGAAGTCCACATGATCAGGAGGATGTGGAATTCAGCTATTAAAAGTTGTACAACCAAGGCTGGAGAAATGGCTCAGCAGTTAAGAACATGGGCTGCTCTTCGAGAGAACCCAAATTCAATTCCCAGCACCCATGTGACAGCTCACAGCTGTCTATAACTCCAGTTCCAGGAGATCTCGCACACACACACACACATATGCAGACAAAACACCAACGAACATATGAAGAATAAACAAATCATTTTAAAATGTTTTAAAAGCATTGCACAACCTTCAGAGTGGCCACTTGACAGGTACCTACCCTCTGCTGAAGAGACTAGCTAGCCATGGAATCAAGTAATAGTTACTGCTAACTACGACTAACTTCTAACTAGCAGCTGGGAACCAAGATGCTCATTTATCCTCACCCTGAAAAGCAAAGAAAAACAGAATGACCTTTACTTTCTGAGCCCCCTTACATAACATAAATACATTTCTCAAAAAGTCATATTATTTAAGGTCAACAAGTTTAGTCTCACGGTCTTTAAAATCCATTTGCGAACGTTCTCCACGGAGCTTGGCAAACAGGAGGTTAGGATTGGACTCTCCTGCCATTTCAAACGAGTGTTTGTTTTTCTTTTTCCATCTTGCAGGATAAAAAAAGTTCTTGTTCATCCCCTGCTTAGGTTTATTCTCAACGTTATATTTTGGTGTCTTGACTGGCTGTTGTGAAAGAGCTTGCGTGCCTCAAATAAGAAATAGGATCTGTTGTTCTAAATTATATAAGCAAGACCATATGACTTACAGAATGGAAAGAAGGAAAAATTTAAACCTTTGTGGAAAGAAAAACAGTGACCATTACCTCGCCATTTCACAGGGATTGTGTGGGTGCTTGTTCTTGTCTTCATTTTCAAATAAACCCTGCTGCGAAAGAGGCAGGTAGATATGTCGCGCTCTCCAGGCTCATTTTCTCCTAGTATCCCAGCTGTTTTTAGTCAGTTGAATCCTGTGTTTAGGTAGAGTTTCTGCTTGAGCACTGTTCTCCCTTTGACGGGTGCTTTCACTCAGCCTTGCCATCTGAATTTGACTGTACTACTAGATATTGAGTTGTGTGTGAGCGAGGCCTACACTATGCTACGGCACCTCACACAAACGATACTAGCATTCAGGAGGCGAGAAAAACAATCTTAGGGAGCCAAGTGGTTGCACACAACTGGAATCTGAGCACTTGGGAGACTGAAGTAGGAGGATAGTGAATTGTCTTTT
>NW_022196903.1:91197792-91245238 GCF_008632895.1 Mastomys coucha | reverse complement strand
TTTTTCAAGTAGCCTGGGCTATCTTAGACTTCCTGTCAAAAGGGGGAGGAGGATACAAAAGCATATAGGTGAATATTTGTAACTCTGTTTTGAGGGAGATTATTGGTCTCAAACATTTTTTTGTGGAGTATTAGAGTTACAGAGTTAGACAAAGCCTAATTTATGCTTGTGGATTGTTGGTTGTTGATGGTTTTTGGTTGTTAGATATGGTTTGTTAAGTAGTCATGTGCAAAGAAGAAAAAATAAGATATCCTGATGATGAAGATCAAACTTGCCTCAAGGAACTTGACACCTCTAATCAGAAGGAGATAGCCTAATGATAATGTTACCCACTTTCCAACCCCTGACTTTATTCAAGGATCTGTTTCCTTTCCTCTCCATTCTTTTTTCTGTCTTATCTAGTGTTAGGGAGTTGAAAGAGTGGAAGAGGGGGTGGAGAAGGGTAGAACAAAGAAGAACCCATAAAGTAGCCAAAGTCCAGCGACAGTGTGTGTTTCATCATGACTTACAAGAGGAGCTTCTCTGTGGTGTGTGTAGAACACACGTTATCACTGGACACTCCGCTTTGCTGCATGTCTTTGGCCCAGCATGATGCAGCCATGTAATCATTTTGCTGGTTTTATGATTGTATTAAAATAATCATTATAGCTGCTAATCCTCCAAACAACTCACCATGAGGTCTCAGGTCACCCCCTCACTTCTTCAGCTATTGAAAGGTAAATAAGCTATCATAATCTGATTGGTCAAATCAGATCCAGTAGTGTCTTCTTATTCATCCATTCAGCAGAACTGGAAGGAAAGCTTGAATATGGTTATCTAGAGACTGGGACTTCAAGAGTTTAAATTCTCGGCTTGGTAAGATGGATCAGTCAATAAAGTGCTTCCTTGAAAGCTCAAGGAACTGGGTAAAATTCCAGAATCCATGTTTTTTTTTTTAAATGAAAAGGAAGAAAAGAAAAAAGAAGAAAAGAAGAGAAAAGAAAAGAAAAGAAGAGAAAAGAAAGGAAGCGAAGCTTTTGTATAGTGGTATGTGCTGATAATCTGGGCACTGGGAAGGCAGGGAGAAGTGAATCCCCGGGACTCACTAGCTAGCCATCCTTGCCAGTGGTGAGTTGTACACCAGTGAGAAGCCCTCACTCAAAAGTCAAGGTGGACAGTACCCAAGTGAGGTTGTCCTCTGGCCTTTACACATGTGTATGTGCACACACACACACACACACAGTCTTTGTTGGCCATGCTGAGGTCTCTGAAGCTCAATCTTTCTCTGATGTAAATGTGGACAATGATAGCCTCTCCCCCCTGGAAGATCTGGCTTTCTGAGATTATTGTAAAAAGTTAATGCACAGCTAGTTAAAAACATTCTTACTTTTTTGCAGGTGGTTAAGTAGATAGTAGATGGAGAATAGACAGATGGTTGGTTGTAAGTTGATATGGGGCTGGTTGGCTGGACAATAAATAGATGATGAATGGATGGATGGATGGATGGATGGATGGATGGATGGATGGATTATAGATTGATGCATGTTGAATAATTGTCTTCAGATATTCATGACTCTCAATATTTATGCATATAATAACCTTTAGAGCTTCTAAAATATATAGAAGTCTTGTCCCTCTTTCTCCCACTGCCCCAAGTGAAAACTTAGTCTTTATAAACACTGGAAAGGGGGTAATTGACAGCTGTCTGGGAATATTAGGATCACATCATTTGATGGCTTAGCTTTCTGTCAAGTTGCTTGAGACCTGATGCTGATATTGCCCTGTGTCATTCAGGAAAGGCTAATATGCCTACAACTCATTGTTGTATTTTATCTCTAAACAGAGCCATTAAACTCTATTTTTCCCAATCCTGAACCCAACTCCAGAGGACAATAGACTCTAGATTCCCACTTGTGACCAGTCTGGCCCCTGTTGCTTGTCATCTCTCTGGGTACACTATACCATACTGCCCTTAGGTAATGGCCAGCAAATATTTTTTTACAAAAATTAGTTTGTCTCATTAAAATGCAATGAAATATTCATTATCTAAGTGAGAACAGAACCTTTACTTTAAAAAAGGAAAGGAAGAAAGATGGCTTATGCTTGAGCACTTGCTGTCTAAGCCTGGTGACCTGAGTTTGAGCCTTGGAACCCACAGAGGAAGGAAGACAGCAAGCTCCCTGACTGTTTCGAAATTTTCACCCAGTATGATGGGTAGCCATTGAAAGTGTAGAAATGGGGGTTGATGAGATGGCTTAGTCAGTGAAATGTTCACCTTGAAGGCACAAGTGGAGGCTCCAGAACCTGAGTTTGGGCTCCAGAACCTACACTGAAACAAAATAGCCACAGCAGCAGCAGCAGCAAGGCAGGCATAGAGTATAACCCCAGAACTGGGGAGGTAGATACTAGCATATCACTGATGCTGAGTGGCCAGCCAGCCTAGCCTACTTAGCAAGTCCAGGCCAATGAGAAACCCTGTCCATAGCAGCTGCTCTTGTTTTCTGCCTTCCACACGTGTATTCAGGTATGCATGCACATGCGTGTGGGCATGCACCGACGCACAGTGTAGAAATTACATTTTCCTTAATTCAGCAAATACTTACCAAGAACCCACTACACTTCACCTTGAGTCTAAATTGTGGACACACAACAGTAAGCAAAAGAAAAGTGCCTGCCCTCACAGAGCTTGCTTTCCAGTTGTTTGGCCCTTGCTGATAAAATTCAGGTGTATTTTGAGCTGCCTTCAGTCCTTGAATGATATTTTGTATCTTAAACTTGCTACCCACATTTCAACGCCTGGTCTCTTCCCCTAAACCTGCTCCCCTGCAGAAGACGGCAGCCAAATCCTTCCAGGTGCCAGGTGGAACTTTCTCATCCACGGTCTCGCCACATACCTAATTGGCTCTGCCTTCACAGTGAACATCCAGTTCTCCCTAATTGGCTCTGCCTTCACAGTGAACATCCAGTTCTCCCTACCTTCAACCCACTGCTCTGCACCAGACTTCCTTCTCACTCCCTTCCTGCCTTACTTGGACCTGCGCAGCACCTTCCTGGTGGGTCTCTTCTGGTACTCTTTCCTTACAGCCTGTTCTCAACCTTGCCTCCAGAGAGACCATTTCAAAGTAGGTCTGAACAAGCCACTGTCCTGCCCAGCCATTGTCCCAGCCACATTGAGACACTAAGAAATAGTTATCTTTGTTATCCAGCAAGGACTCCTGTGATGAGCACTTCCATGACGCTCTTCCCAACCCCACCCAAAACCCAGCCTTACCCCTAATGCTGTCCCATCTGCCTCTCAGTGATGCCGTCTTGCCAGCCCTGGTACAACTTCCAAGCCTTCACTCCGTGTAGTGTTCTCTTCCTATAACCTCAATCGCCCAAACCACCAGTGCACAATGCTCTTCTGCCTTCACGTCCTGCCGGTCTATCGTTAGATGTCATCTACCCAGAATAAACCCATTGCCATTACAGTACCCATGATATTTTTTTCTCTGTAACTGTTAGCATTTCTGGCTTTATGAATCTACAAATTTGCTCATTTGTACCTTAGAGGCCAGACGCTAGTAGGAGGTAGGTAGGGACTACACCTTGCTATCCTCTGGAACAGTGCTCATACCTGGTATGAGCTCCAGAAAGTAATTGTCAGATGAGCCTGTGGGTGTGCTTGCTGAACACATCAGTGGCTGTGGGATGAAGCAGGTAGGAGACCATTTGTGATGACCAGTACCAGCACAGGGTAGGATTCAGAGTTCCTGCAGTTCTGTCAGGAGAGGGCAGGGCGCTGTTTGTATCTTGGAAAGCTATGAAAGGCTCATTCTGGAAGAATGCCTTGTGGACTGATATTTGCATGTGTGTGTAAACTTTTTCCTTATTGAAAATAATGAGTCAGTGCAAAGTGCTACAGGGTACATTTGTGTGGCTTCTCTGATGATCATTTCATGAGAGGGGTGTGTTGGGGACAGAGTAGACAGGAGAGCAGGGACACCCAAGGGCTGTTTTGAAACTCACCCATGACCAGAACCCTCTGTGCCCACCCCAAGGCAGGAGGCTGGCAGCCCTGCAACCCTCACTAGCTCTGCATGCCAAGTGACTGTCATTTCCTGCCAGGGCCTGTGGTTGAGCTCTGGAAGGTATCCTGCTTTTCCTGACAGATGTTGACAGTTACAGTTACTTTCTTTCCTTGATGTCTTTTACCATTTGCCAGGCACTGCTTATCCATCAGCCCCTCTCTCCTCATTCTCAACCACTAAAGTTTAAGGTAGTAGGACCTGGTTTTGTTTGATTTTCTTGGGTTCTTAGGAGTAAAAAGCAAAAGCGAGTCTCCCTCTTTCTCTATTTCTCTGTCCTGTCTGTCTCCCCGTGTCTCAGTCTCTACCTTCCTCTCAATCCTTTCATCCCTGGTCTTCCTTAGTGTTTAATTTAAAATGTGCTTTGCTTAACTCTTAGCTGTGTGCAAGTGTTTTCTAATTCTGCAAGCACAGAGAGTATAAAGAGACGCCAAGCCCAGAAGTTACTGTTAAATCATCAACCTCAAATAATCACAGAATCATAATCTCAGAAACAAATGAAATGTTACGTGTTTTGCAACTATTTACTAAAAAGAGGAATACTTTATTTTTAATAAATAAACTAATACCAGTGCTCTCTGGACTCTTAGCCTTGAGCTCCTGTGATATTCATGGGCACTTTCTCCTGCAGGGTTTGTATATATTAAACTTTCAAGGGAACAATGCCAAATATAGGTCCAGCCAAGCTCATAAGACTTGGCTGTTAAATTCTTTTTGGAATTTTTTTTTTTTTTTTTAGTGAATACACCTTTCTTTAATAAACTTTAGAAGCCAGTGTTTTGAGAGTCTGGACAGTGCCCTATGTATCTTAGTTGGTACTTGCAGTGTGATTTTTTTTTCAAGATCATGTAAATAACAGCAAAGGCTTGCCATAGTACAACCTGGATAATGTATATTTTAAATAAATCATATTTCTATTTTGTGTTGTTTCCTTTTCCTCTTTCCTTTTATATTTTTGTTTTACTCTCAGCCAATAGGAAATTTTAAATGTATAAATAAATAAATTGTGCATGTTTACAATCTACATGTATGTAAAATAAGTATTTATACACGTGTGCATGTGTGTGCTGTGTTGGTTTGATTCCCATTACAACCAAATAAATAAATAAATAAATAAATAAATAAATAAATAACTTAAGATAGGAAAGAATTATTTTGGCTCACCGTTCAAGTCCATTATGGAAGGGAGGTCTGGTGGATAGAACAGTTTGCTTCCTGGCAACCAGGAAATAGAGAACATGCCTGGGGTAGCTGCGCTTCTCCTTTTCCCTTTGGGTTTTACTCTGGGCCCCCAGCCTCTGAAAGATGTCTCCTACATTTGTCATCGGTCTTCTCCCTTGAGCAAAATCTCTCTGGAAATGCCCTTGCACACACACACACACACACACACACACACATACACACACACCCTGGGGTATACCTCACCAATCTCCTAGTTTCTTCTCTGTATAGTCAAGCTGACAGTCGGGATCAACCATCATGTACATGTGTAAAGCCATGAGCCGATGCCATCACTGTGCATAGAGGTTGCCTTCTTAGCCTTGGTCAACATCACTTCTAAGCTTATATATAGCCCAACTGAAGTAATCCACCACCAAAGTGGTTAGAGTCCATTGCAGAAATATTCTTTAGGAAATGCCCGTCAAGTTTACAGAAGTTCAGCAAGTGACAATTTAGTAAGAGACATCCATCCACTGCATAAAGTGTATGTAGGGTGGGGGGAGTAGAAGAGCAAAGGGCTTTCGGGGTGCTGAACCCCCTACTAGCTTGGCTGATCTACTTGTCTGTGGACCTGGAACATAATATTAACTGAATTTCAGGTGCCAAGACAAAACACACAGGCCTTTAGCCTGCCCCTTCTGAGATCAAGGTAGGCAGTCACAGACCTGAGGGACCTGCGAGGAAAAAGAGAGGAAGCAGCATGGGGCCACACAACACAGTGCCTTCCTCAGTGACAGCAGCTTCGTTATGTGCAGGAACTAAATGACACCAGGCTGTACTAATAGACCTTTTAATATGACGAGCATCATCTGTATCCATTACACAAGATTCACACTTCTTGTGGGAGCCAAGGCTGATAGACAGCACACTTTCAGCCCTGTGCCTTATTTCTTACTCCCTTGGTTACCCAGAGTACATGGCTAACCCACCCCTTGGAGACTAGTGTGCTCTTCTAGCATGCGGCTGCCAAGTAAGGTGTGCAGGTGCGAATCTGTCCTCCCAGCAGCTGGGAGACTTAGATGGGAGGGTCATGAGTTTGAGGTCAGCCTAGACTACAGGGTGAATTCCGGGCCAGTGTACACCTAATGGCATACTACCTCAAACAGAACACGGGTTGGATATGTCTCAATGATATGGTTACTCAGCTAGCATACACAAGCCCCGGGGCTTGAACCATATCATACTCAGACAAACACTGTTGAATTTAAATGGAAGGATATAAATGACTACTTAGAGTGATATCCTAACATGAACCAAAAGTTCTACCTTACAAAATAAACAAAATATAGAAGGAAAAGCATTCTAGAAATGAGAGTCTCTCTTCTCTCATAACTAATGGAAATATTTCTGAGAAGAAAAAATATACACTTAGTTTGATAAATTCTTGCTATCTTTTTGTAGGACAATTTACTTGTATGCAACCAAAATGTAAGGTATGTCACCTTTGACCAGATATTTATTTGGGTATAGGTAGCTATTGTCTCATTATTAGTAAATCAGTAAGTTAAGTGACAGTCCTCTTGTGTGATGATTAGCTTAAATGTTAGCTTGACACAATGTAGAATTGTTTGTGTCAATAAGGGATTGTCTAGCTCAGTTTGGCAAATGGACGTGTGCCTATGGATAGGATTATATTGATTATATTAACCAAGATCTGTCCACTCTGGGTGGCACCATTCTCTAGGCAGGGGATCCTGAAGAGTGGAGAAAGTAAGTTGAGCACAAATAAGCATGTATGAATTCGCCCTTCTCTTCTCTTGACTCTGAATATAATATAACTAACTGTTTCAAGTTCCTGCCACCTCGTTTTCCATGCCGAGATGCGGTCTAACCTGTACTTGTAAACTGTAATAAATCCTTTCTCCCCTGAGTTGTTTGACTTAGGGTATTTTATCACAATGACAGGAATGAAACTAAGACATTTTCTAACTTAAACTCACCAGGCCTAGAAAATTATCTGTGCTATATTTTTAGGTAAAGACACAATATAAAATAATATATGGTAGGTGTGTGTGTTTGTGTGGGTAAGTGGGTGCATGTTTTGAACATGCATATGGATGGGTATAAATATGTATGTTTATATAGCTATAAGTAAATTCAAGCCATGTGCATTCATGTATGTGAGTAGAAATGCACATGCCACATCAGTAGTATTCTATACCCTAAGAAGTATAAATGAATGAGGGGAGGAATTTCAGGGTTCTTTTTTTTTTACTATCATAATTCTGAATTTAAATTTGCATTATAAGAGTATGTAGACTTTTTGCAAAACTTTCTTTTCAGAACACTTTACCTAAGCCAGGCATGGTGACACATACCTCTAATCCCAGAATTCAGAATGTTCAGGTGCAAAGACCGAGTCCCAGGCCAGCCTGGGCATTATCAGAGGCTCTGTCTCAACAAAATAGGAACAAAAGAAAAAAAGAAAAGAAGCCTATTGCTTCTACAGCTGTGTGTAGACTCTTTCTGGTACACAGCTCTGATGTGACCTGGCTTGCACTTGCACAGAGCCAGTGTGTTATAATGCATCTGGTGTTTACATAGTGTGTCCACTTAATAATAACCACTAGTTATTATTGATGCCATTACCGTAGAGCAGAAGGGAACATTTATGCTCTTTTGAGAACCATAGAATTGTCATACATTTACCAGTTTAATTGTTAAAGGTTCACATCACTTAGAGGGTCAAAGTTCCCTAGTGCTTATCAATGATATTTTCTAACATACCATGACCCACATATTAGACTATTAACACAACTTTTAAAGTAGTGAGACCATCCTATACTATTACCATGAAGTCTGCTTACAGGCTTACTAGTACATCTTTCATACGGCAGTATCTTTCTGTTTCTCAAACGGTTGTGTAATCAGTGCACTGCCATTTATTTCATCACTTAACTATTGATGAATATTTATGTTGTTTCCAGTTTTTATCAAGGTGATGCTATCATAAACATTCATATACATGCGATGTTGGTGGTCAGATTTCTGTAAGATGAATGGCGTGAAGCGGCATTGCTAGAGGGGTTTGGATCTTCCAAAGCATGTGTGCCAGTTTATGCTGACACTGAGTGAACCAGAATCCTAGCCATCATCTTTTGATTTACACCAGCCTGCTATCCAAAACTGAGTCTTTCTTATCTGTCTTCATTTTACTACACTTATGAGTAAGGTTTTCCAACTGCCATGGCTTTCTCAAAGGCCTGATTCTTGGACCTGTTTCCAGTCTTAGAATTCACAGAAGATGGTAGTATCTCTATGGCATTGGGCACATGGGTGAGGCTTCTCATGGATAGATGATGCACTGTAAGCATTGTGGCTGACCTGAAGCCTCAGAAAACCTACAGCTTTTGATGCTGTAGCTGAAGCCAATCCTACTGCCTTTACTCCTCTGCTAGTGATGGGACTGGAGTGACTTAAGATGGGCAATGGCAAGCTGTCTATTCCTCAAAAACTGTAGGGCAGGGTGGAGGTCCCATGTCTGGAAGAGTGGCAGCCATGTTGCAATCCTGAATGCTAGCTTGCAGAAAACATGCTAAATTGAAAAACACAAGAAGCTTGGGGCCTTCAGTATATTGTTAATGGTAGAACTCACCAACCTTGAAACTCTCTTAGACCTGAATACTGAAATCAATAGGTTTATAGTAGTCAGGGAACTGTATTAGTTACTGTTCTATTTATGATGGCCAAATGCCTGTCAAAGACAAACGTACTTGAGGAAGGGCTTATGGTTTGAGGGAGCACAGTCCATTATGGTGGGAAGTGATGATGGCAGAGTTGAGGGGGCTGGTCACATTGCAGAGTGAGGGTGTTCATCTCATGCTCTCCTTTTTCTAGCATCCCTCGCAGATATATTCGAGGCTGGTCTGCATGGAGTCAAATTCACAATCAATAAATATAAACTAACGCAGACACTTTCCATTTGGTTTCATTGTCATTACTGCAGAAAACCTTTTTGATATAATATCCACTCAAGATTGGGACTTGGAAAGTCCTGCAACAACAACAAGAATAAAAGAGACTCAAAATAGAGAACTCCCTGAGGAAAGAGATCAAAAACAAGTGATGTGTCGATAAAAGGGAAATGTTTAAGCTCAAAGAAAGATGAGTTGAAGTAAGAGGAAAGCTGACAACATCAAGGCCTTTACATGAAAGAGTCCAGGACACTTCACATGTGATGTCATTGGCACTTTTTGGTTAAATGTTAGAGGGAGGAGAGGATCCTAGGGACAGTTTGACAGGCAGAAGAGCGTGTCCACAAGCAACTGCACATGGAGACCTGTGGAGGCTCAGATCCCACAGCTCATTTCCCGGCTGTGTGACTTTATGTAAATTGAAAACATCAGCAGATATGGGGAGGCACACCTTTAATCCCAGTACTCAGGAGGCAGAAGCAAGCAGATCTGAGTCTGAAGCCAGTCTGGGCTACTGGGTGATTCACAGGACAACCAGGGTTACATGGAGAAATCCTATCTCAAAAAAACAGAAGTAAGCAAACAAACAAAAAATATCTTTGTGCCTCAATTTCTCATTTTTAGTAATAGTTCCAACCTCAAACAGATTTATATTGGATAATCCTTCAAGGTGGAGATGGGGACAGAGTCTAGTATATATGAAAGTGTATGTAATTATTTGTTCTTCCTAATCTTTAGTTACCATTTCAACTTATGTTCTTGGAAATAGTTACCCAGTAGTGTAGTCTCTGTTACTTCGCTATCTTATATGACTATTTTATGAGAACCTAGGTTAGTGAGATGGCTCTGTTGGTAAAGGCGCTTGCTGCCCAGGCCTGGCCATGAGGGTTCAATCCCCAGAGGACACATAGTAAGTAGAAGGAAAGAATTGGTTCCAGAAGGCTGTCCTCTGAACTCTACACACACACACACACACACCACATCACACTCTCACACATGGAAGAATGAAGGAAGGAGGGAGGGAGAGAGAGACAGAGACAGGGAGAGGAGAGGTGAGGAGGGGGAGAACAACAATAATAATTTTTAAAAGAGAGCCTACTCAAGAGTGGATGACAGGCATGCAATCGCAACACTGAGGGGAAAGTTGAAACAGGAGGATCACAAGTTTGAGAGCAGCCTGGGCTATATAGTTAGTTCCAAGCCATCCTAAGCTACAAAGTAAGACTAGTTTCAGAAAACTGTCAAAAGGACAGAGAAGGAAGAACCCAGTTCTGGTGATAATAAGAGACAGCTAGACAGTCCTTTGTTATCTGGCAGGAGAGTAAAATAATAAATAAGACAGTTGGCAGAGGGGACTAGTTGGTATTTTCATAAAAAATTAAAGTCATGGTTGTCCTGTAATCTGTTTTCTCAGCTCTTGCATATTTATTGAAGAAAAGTAAACATACATATATATGTCTGAGTGCATGCACACACACACACACTTTGTTCAGGATGTGAAGCCATGTTTAAAAGAGCCCATCTCTAAATCAAATTATATCAAATTCTAGAGTAAAAGGAAACAATCTCTGTTGGTATAAACCTCTGAAGCATGTCTGTAAAGTTGTCAGAGGTAACTTTCCAGATGTGTCCTCTATCTTGGTAGCTGTTTACACCACGGATTCAATACCTAGGGATGCTCCTGGGTGACCAGTCATTCAGCAACATTGAACAGAGCATCACCCATTTCCAGATGAGGGCAGAGCTGTCCACACTGAAGTACTCTACTGAATAGGGCTAGCATGATTAAAAAGTTGTCATGTTGATGTCCTTGATTGAATAAATGACCTTGGTCATGAATATTGGTTTTGTATCATCAGAGAATAAATATCTTTCCAATGCAAGAACACACAGGCTGCAGGATCTAGGAGAGAGTCCTGATTAAAAGATCCAGGCAGAAGCAGAGGCCTTCAGAAACCACAGTAGGTACCTTAGAAACATAGTCAGCAAGCTGGGCGGTCTGAGAATTAATGGGCTAAACAGCTCCAAATCTTCAGTAAATAAATAACAATGGGGGTGGGTACCTATAGATTACCCAAAATCTAAGAGAAATGTGAACCAGTGTCAAACTCCAGCACCTGGTTTTGGATCTTATTTCCAATAAAGTGGGGGTGGGGAGGAATGAGAACAGCTATGATAGTATACACCCTTAAGCCCAGCACATTCTGTAGGCAAAGGCAGACAGATCTCTGTGAGGTCAAAGCCAGCATTTCTACATAGATAGTTCCAGAATAGCTAGGGCTTACATAGAGAAATAGAGAGACTCTGACTCAGAGAGAGAAGAAGAGGGAGACAGAAGTATAAGGCAAGAGGGAGAGGGCAAGAATTGGATGCAGATGCAGTCATATATGTTAAAAATCCTGGCACTCCAGAGGCTGGGGCAGGAGGGTCATGAGTTTGAGGCCAAGTTGTACTACATAGTAAGACCTTGACCCAAAAATAAACAAATAAGGAAAGTTATCAATCAATTGGAAATCTGAACTCTTAACAGATATTTGAAGATAGAATTTTTTTCTTTCAGTTGTCTGGGTTTATATTTTAAAAGAATGTCGTGATCCCTTACATTGAAATCTTTACAGACAAAATTACCTGAAGTTTTAGATTTGGTTTACAATGACCTAGAGGACAGAAAGGAGGGGATAATATAGAGAGTGGCTGTCAACCTTCCTAATGCTGTGACCCTTGAATATAGTTCCTCATGTTGTGATGACCCGTGACCGTAAAATATTTCATTGCTACTTCATAACTGTAATTTTGCTACTGTTATGAATCATACTGTAAACATCTAACAGGCAGAGTATCTGATATACAACCCTGTGGGTGTTGGGAGCCACAGATCTGAAAATTTAGATGTCTCTTAGATGTCTCAAGGGTGGCCAGATTAAAAGATGTGTGCAGAAACAGATACAGTATGTGATCCCAGTTCAGCCACTGTGTATATCCTGAAGGCTCCCTTCATTAAAATAAATAAATAAATCATTTTAAGCAGGAGTAACTCTGACTTAAGGCTAGAAGTGGAGGAAAAAGAGGAGGAGGATGGGGAAGAGGAAGGGAAGAGGGAGAAAGAGGAGGGAGAGGAGGAGGAGGACATAGTTTTGTTTTCTTTCAAAGCACTGCAAATGGTCAGAGAAAGGGGAAACCGAAACAGAACAACAACAACAAAAAAAAATCAGACTCTGCAGAAAGCCAGGAAGGAAGTGAGACAGAAGGCTGCATGGAGAGTCATGCCACTTTCTTCGCATTGCCTGTGCAAGCTCTCTGAAAGTCCCTGCTTGGGAGCCTGGATTCTGGGTGCAGAGTCCGTTTTCTTACCCCCAGCTGAGGCTCCCAGCACTGAGTGCTCTGGGTCTCAGTTATTGTGTGTGAAGCAGACTTCAAACATGGTGTTCAAAGGCCTTTTTGTCTTTATTTTTCCAAACATGAGGAAGTTATTAGATTTTACAGTTTGTGTCCAGTGCCACACGTGCCTTTGGCCTCTTGTTGTGAGACAGTCATGAGAAGCCGGGATGCCTGCCTCTCTCCCCTCAAGCTTTTCACCTTGCCTTTCCATTTGTGGTTAAGAAAGCAAGAACCCGCCCTGTGCAAGAAAGTTCCCTCTTTTTCTGCCTGGAGGAGAACATGAGTAACAGATTTTTCCATCGAAGCTGTTTTTCCTGGACACAGCGTACTGTCCAACGGCTGCAGCATGTGATCTCAGGGAGACCTTAAATAAACTTTCAGTGTTCTTATCGTCCCAATTTTAGGAACTTCTGAATTCACTTTCTGTAGTTGGTGATTTTCCTTCTTAAACAGAAGTTCTTTTTTCATTCAGTAGCTGCTGAGAGCTTCCCAGGTGCCTTACGGAGTAGCCCTGAGCAGAACAGACTTGCCTTGTGCTCAGCCCAAGTCCCTGCAGCAGCTGCCTCTCCTCTGTCTTGCCCAGCGGTTTCCCTGGACAGGGTCCTCAGCCCTCTTTATCATGATTTGTGGTCATAGTCCTTGCCTCTCCTGCCCAGCGCAATGCCAGGCAGAGAGTCCCCATGCAAAATGAAAACACACAACTCCTTATTCAACAAGAGCCAAGCATGGCAGGACCTGTAACTCCCATGCTCGGGAGGCAGAGGGAGGGTCATGTGTTCAAGGCAAGACTTTTGAGACTCTGTCTCAAAAATACAAGGGCTGGAGATGTACTTGACAAGTAGAACATTTTACCAGAATGCACACAGCCCTTAGTTTGAGCCCAGTCAGCACAAAATAATAACAATAGAATTAAGAACTGTAATAGCTGGGCAGTGGTGGTACACGCCTTTGATCCCAGCACTTAGGAGGCAGAGGCAGTCAGATCTCTAAGTTCAAGGACAGCCTGGTCTACAGAGTGAAGTCCAGGATAGCCAGAGTTATACAGAGAAACTCTGTCTCAAAGGGGAAAAAAAGGAACTATAGTAAAGTGTAATGAAGAAGTAAAGCATTAAATCAAGCATGAGGTCCTTCTGAGTCAGGGATCCTGTGGGGCCACAATGCTAATCTGAACACCCCATGATACCAGCTCTGGTGCCTGGCACCTTATGAACAGCCAAAGTAATAACCCTTGTAATGAACGAGAACTTAAGAAATGAGCCCTCCAAGTGGTTATAGGTTGGTATCAATGAAGAACAGAAGACAGTACATATGGAAGAGATGCTGGTCACAGTCAGTCAGGTCTCAGATCCAGTAGCCACTTCTCTCCTTCAGGGCCACAAAGTCCAATCAGTTGAGGCTTAGTGCATGATGTTGGTTTCCCTACAGCACCTGTGTGTGTGTGTGTGTGTGTGTGTGTGTGTGTGTGTGTGTGTGTGTGTGTGTGTGTTGCCTGAGCACATTTGAACTGAACCAAACAAGTTCTTGTGACGGAAATCTGAAGGGAAATATTCCTTTCTTTACTGCAAAGCTCACTTCTTTTAGGAGTGCAGCTGGTCTCTTAGTTATGGCAGATGGCTTGGTGCTTCTGGCAGCTGTTGGTTTTGAAAGATGGCGGCACATTACCTGTGTTGGTGTTTCCAGGGTGTCCGGCATTTGCCTGGCATGTGAAGTGCTTGATGAAGAATGAAAAATATAATTTAGTGATGATGCAAAGAGGCTTGATATTCCTTGAAAATACAAAGGGACCCTGAGGACTAGAGAGGTGACTCCACAGTTAAGAGTACTTGCTGCTCTTGCAGAGGACTCAGCTTGGGTTTCTAGCACTCACATGGCAAACCCCATCTATCTTTAACTTTAGTTCCAGGGACGCTGACCTCCGCTTCTGGCCTTTGAAGACCATATGGTGCTCATACATAATACAAGAACACTCACACATATAAAATCAAAAATAATTAAAATTTTAAAATAAACTGGGCCTATCTACACATATTTCCCCCTAATCTCTGCGTACTTTTCCTCATCTTGCTTCCGGGAACAGTGAAAGTCCTCAGTGTGCCTGCCTGAGTTCACAGCCTGTGAACTTAGTTCACAGTATGTGAGCCTACAACTGCACCACAATGAGAGTTTCATAGTCTCGACTCACTGATGCTCATCTTCATTTAGAACCATTCACAATGTCAGTTGGCTTCCTCGGGGATTCTGCTGTGGGTTAGACACTGATCCCTCCGTCTTTGAGTGTTAGAAGCTTATTTCCGAAAACTCTGTGCTAATAGTATTTGGAGTAGGGGTTTTTGAGGGGTAGTTAGGATTACATGAGGTCATAAGGGTGGAGTACCCATGATGGTATTAACTGATTTTGTACAAAAAGGAAGAGAAACCCAAGTGAGCAAGCTTGCTCTGTCTCTGCACATGTGATACCCACATTCTGAGGTAGCCAGAAGGCTTTTAACGGGTGCCACAACTATGCCCTAGGACTTCCCAGGCTCCAGAACCATGACATATATCTTTACTTTATAAATTTACCTTTCTGTAGTATAGCAACAGAAAATGAACTAAGACAGGGTTCTTAAACAAGACAGGCTAAGACAGCCTCAGAGCTGGGTGCCTGTCAGGGGGCATTGAGAAGAACAATCAAGTCAGATAGAGTAGGCTTCACCCACCCCTAGTCTCTGAATGCTACTTGTCTAGGAGTGTTTCCCAACTGGCCAACCCATTCCTGTCTGATGCCTAACGCGGCAGGGATGAACCACTTCACTCCGAGCCTACCCTATCCCTACACTTCCTCCATCATTACATCTAGAGTCCATCCTACCTTGCATTGATAACACCCAGGATCCACAGCCACATGGAGCAATTATTTAAGGATGTCCGAGTCACACTGTCTTTTCTCTCACAAGTGACAGGCTACAGAGAGTCTTTTCATCCACAAGTTGAAGTGGAAACTATAAACTTGGTAGTGGAAGAGTTCAGGGAATGACTTTGGATAGAGACACATCCAGTAATCTGGTCATCCAGAGCTTGTCAGTGAAGCTTGTCTGCCTCCAGCCCAGCTGCCTGGTAGGGTATGTCCTGGTGGCTCTAGGCTGCTGTCCCAGTCACTTTGTCACTCTAAACAATTAGAGCATGCTCCTGGAACACTAAAGTCGGAGATTAGATATTAATCTAATACTTATGAGCATTCAGAGTCTAGTTAATAACCTAAGGACTGGTGATAGCTACTGCTCTTTTTGTATGGCAAGCCAAGCCCTGCCACATCGCAAGGTTTTACCTTCATCCCCCTTCTGCATGTGTGCATTGGCACTGATTTTTTTTAAGTCTCTCTTTGAGTTATCTTCCCTGCCCTCCCAATCATGCCATCTTCATTTAGGCCCAGGTTATTTGAGACTCATGAGTTTCTGAGTGTCCCCAGAAACATCTTTACAGAGCATTCTGTATACATTCTCATTTATCCTATGTATGAGGGCTCCTAAGCAACACCACTGACTCCTTAGCCCAGCTCCTTAGAATGCTTAAGCAACTTACTCTAGCTTCTAGCTCTTCCAGTTGTCAGAATGCATGTGCACTAAGTCCAGAGTAAACTGTTACATTTTCTACTGGTGTGACCTCTGTCTGCATTCAAACTTATTGTTGGTTAAGTTGGCTTCTGGAGGGGCCTGGAAAGATGGCTCAGCAGTTAAGGGCACTGACTGCTCTTCCAGAGGACCATGGTTTAAGTTCCAGCACCCACATGGCAGCTCACACCTGTCTGTAACTCCAAGATCTGACACCGTCACATAGATGTACATGCAGGCAAAACACTAATGCACATAAAACAAAATTGGCTTCTGGCTGAGTCTTCCCCAGTCTGTTGTAAGAGCAAGTAAATTTTTGGAAAGACTTGATGTTAAAATCATTTCTGATGCTCAGCAGGTAAGTTGGGGGGGTAGAGGCTGCTCACCCTTTAGTACTGGGGCACCTGATACTCTAGGGCTGTCAGATTCCATAGTGCCCAACCTGTGCTAGCTCCTTTATCTTCTCCAACATCCTTGAGACATAGAGATTTTTGTCTCTGGTCTACAAAAGAGCAAATAGGTTCCCACAAAGATCAAGTAGCTCTCTCAAAGACAAATCACTAACAAACAGCAAGGTGCATTTAACTCTAGATCTTAGGTTTTCACCCATACTGCCAGAAGGCCCTTACTCTTCAGATGGAAGAAACATGGTGCCGTGCTATGAGCCCTTTCTCAACTGCCCTAAGAAAACAAGTCAATTAATTACATTCCTGCATGTTTTTCTCATTTTACGATGAAGTATAACATCATTCGAATACCCCCTGCCCCATGAATAATTCCATTGGTACATTATTCTGCAAAATGCAAATGATGTAATGAGCTCTCTCTGAGTCCACAGTCAGCCTGCCAAAATACTCTGTGCCTGGCATTCCTGACGCTGAGTGATGTTGATGTTTTCACCATGGAACTCTGAGTTTACTTCTGAGTGGAAAAGCCATTGGCGTGTGATGACTCTGAGAAGCAAAGTTCATTAAATACCCTATTCCAAATATTAAATCACCAGGCTAGCCCAGAATATGCACAGGATGGGGAGCCAGATTGGAGTTTGAATGGTACCCAACATAGCCCATCTCTGAGTAACTCTTAACTCCTCTTGGACATTGTTTATGAAGTTGAGAACTCAGGGCGCACACAGTATGCCATCATATGTTTATAGTGTATAATGAAGAGAAGCTTCAGATGGCCAAAAGAAACAGCAGGCTTTTTTAGTTGGATTTTCCTCTGTTGCTTTCCTGACTCATGTTGAAAGGCTTTTGTTTCTAATCAAAGCAACAAACAATAAGGTCACTTCCTTGTGATGATATGGCAGGCAGCGGAAGGTGTCGGGGGCTTTGGGTCCTCACTTCTACCGGCTTGTAGTTGGAGGACACAGGCATACACACCCCACAGCACTGAATACATGTGTCCTGCGTCCTGCGCCTCCTCACCAGTCCCTTTAAATGAGCCTCGATCATGGATTGGAGGTAAGAGGAATGTCTCTGACCATCAGATTGCAAGCAGGCAGTATCCTGGAGCATCTTGAACAAAGTGTTGGATGGGTTTTAAGGCTATATGGGGGGGGGGTGAGTTTCCTGTAAGCAGAGCATCTCAGAAATGAACTGTGAAGAAACAGAACTAACAAGGCATGTTTGTTTCTCCGAGTTTTCAAGGAATTGCTCCTTGCTAACTCCTGTAGGTTCCGGAACAATATCCTAACAGAGATGGCTCTTAACGCCCGTCTTTTGGAAGGTTTTCCTGAGATGTGTAGGAAACATTGTCTTGGCTTCTTTAAAAGACTGAAAAGGCTGGTTTTCTGATGTTCTTCAGTACTTCAGTGACTACTGGAGTGTGTCGTTCCAGGTCACTGTCAGCCTCATACACCTACTGTTTTTCTGTTCTTTCTTTTCTCTTGATTATTTTGTAATTTGAAAGATTTCAAGCTCCTTCCTTCACTTATCCTGGAAAGAGCAGTGTAAAGGGTCCCTGCACGCAGCACAGAAAAACCTTTGATTTGTTATTGTTAATCACCTCATCAGCAAGACGGGGTCCCTCCATTTTTGTCTGGAGCTTGGCAGCAAAGGTCCTAGTGTGCTAGAACTCATTAGTGTCCTTTCTGAAAGGACCCTTTGATGTGTGTGCTCTGCTCTGCCTATGGAAAGCAGGGCGACTGAATCCTGTCCCGTTACCTTTAGGCTATTTCTTGGCGAGGCTTCTGTGTGACCAGAATTCAACAGCTCACAGAAGAGACCTCGGAGATGTCATTTTTGTGGATAGCTATCAATTAATTAATATACTCTTCTGATTTGTCAGAGGAAGTCTTACATCCTTATTAAAGGGAAGCTTTTTGTTCTTCCCCCCCTTGTAATGTGGTTATGGTAAACGCATTAAAGGCCAATATCGTGTGTTCAGCCTTTCTTCCTTAGTCAGTTGTTGGCAATGGAGGAAGGGAGGGAAATCTGGGTAGACTTTAGAAAAGAAAGGAAATTATCTAATGCAGTAGAGTGCAAAGCCGATGGGGGGGGGGGGCACGGGAATAGGAGGAAGTCTGTGGAGGAAGTAGGTAGGGTTGGGTAAGAGGAGAGAAGCCTTAAAGAAACAAACATGTCACAGTGGGGACCGTGATGGGACCTCCCACCATAATAAAACACAATGGTTGGGCTTTAGAAATGGACCATCTGTCTCTAAATCGGACCTACCTGACGGTGTCTGGTGTCTGAAAGCTGTGTTATTTTCTGAAATGCAGCCCTGTGGTCTGGATTCTGAGAGTAGCGTTTTAGTGACCCAGGGGCTCGTGTGACTTGATTCACACAAGAGATTCTCCTTACAAAGTAAAGCCACCCTGCTCTCAGCCCCTTTAAGAAGTCGGAAACTAACTCCTATGCAGGACTACCAAGCTTTGACTTTCCAGTCTCTGTGCCAGAGAGCATTCTGTCTTCCAGCCTGCTATTCACTGGGTCCCCCATCTGGAGGCTGGCGAAGGTGTTACTGTGGACTGCAGGTTAGGCAGGAAGGTGCTTTGCCCTCCCACAGAGAGTCTGCTTGATGACCATCAGACTATGGGAAAGTGGGGAGACAAACACCTCTGGTTTAGGAGAACGGTATACTCAAGCCATGAAATGCTTAAGCTGAATTAAGGCCTTTGTATGGTCTCTACACCGTGTGACTGAGGTGGAGGAAGACCAAGTCTCTCTCTCCCAGCAGCAACCAAGTGCCAATTGCTTGTCAGCCAGCAGTGGGGTGTCATGTTGACCTTCTGTCCTCTATGCTGGGATTTTTGTCTAGCTTGAGCTTATGGGGCCCTTGGGCACTCTGTCACGATCGCCGTGAGTTCCTGTGTGCCGCTGCTCCGTTATGCCTGAAAAACACTTTTTCCTTGATGTTATGAACTACCCCTGGCTCTTCCAACCTCCTCTCCTCCCCATTCTGCCATGAAGATCACTGGCCAGGCAAGATTGCAGCAGGTACAAAATAAATTAAATAAATAAATAAATAAATAAATAAATAAATATGCTGTCAAACCTGAAGAACTGAGTTTGATCCCCAGGATCCCCATGGTAGAAGGGAAGAACCAACTTCCACAAGTTGTCCTTTAATTTCCGCACATGTGTCACATCGTGCCCACATCCTCATGATTAGACACAAATACCCATACCCACATACGAATAAATACGTTTCAAAATAAAATAGAATACAAAGAAGTGGTAGGGTTTTTCTCCAAAGTTTGTACCCTGCCAGGGGCAGAGCACAGCCCGGAGTGCAGATCTCTGAATCCCAGCTCTGCCTGATGCTGTCCACACTGGGTGTCAGAGGTGTCTGGTCACTCTGCCCGGTCTCCAGCATCTGTCTACCATGCAGGAAGAGCAGCTTCTCACAGAGGCATCTTGGAATAGAAAACGTTTGAGAGCAGTATTTTGTTTATTTGTCTGTTTTATTTTGCTTTGTTTGTTTGAGACAGGGCCTTTCTGTGTAGCCTTGGCTATCTTGGAATTCACTTTGTAGACCAGGCTGACCTCACACTTAGAGAGATCTACCTGCCTCTGCTTCTCTAGTGCTGGGATTAAAGGAAGGTGTGAGGTGCCACTGCCCAGCCCAAAGGCAGTCCTTTTTAAGAGCAACTGCTTGCAGAAATCTGTATGCTCATACAGAAAAGTCACTAAAAAACAGGCTCCAGCCACAATGAGAGGCAGAACTGGGTAAACAAAAAGCGCTAAGAAGCAAGCTGGAGACGCAGCATGCGCTTTTCCTCTCCGTGCTTCAGAGTCAGCTTCCTTGCTAGATTCAGAAATGGGACTTGTGATGAGGCTCCTCCTCGCAGCTTGGGAATTCTCCCTCTTGCTCTGAAAGTGTTTGATTCACTTCCCTGGCACCCCTATAAATGGAAGCAACGTATGTCTTTATGTTTGCTTCCCCTTTCTCTTTTCCTTCCTTCCTTCTCTCCCTCCCTCCCTCCATCTCTCCCTTCTTTCTTTTTTCCACATTTTTTTTTTAACCTAGAAAGGAAATCAGGAGACCAGAATGAGCCAGGCTCCTTAGAGTCAGTGGCAGTGAGTGGAACCGACAGAGTCCAGCGTAGTTGTGGATGGAGAATCATTGCAGCTGTTAACTGGAAGCAGAAGTTGGGGTTCTATCTATGAAGAAATGGGAATGTGTGGGTTATGACTATAACTGTTCCAACTATTCGTTGTTCCTTAGATCAGACTTCTATAAAAGTCAGCATAGTGTGGTGATATATACTCGTAACCCCAGCTACATGGGAGGCAGAAGCAGGAGGAAGAGCCCCGAGCCCAGAAGTTCATAGCCAGAGCAGATGAGGTAGGGAGGCGTTGTCCCCCAAACAAAGTGAAAAACAAGAGCACCATTGTACACTCAGCTAGATATAGCTCATCGGTTAAGGGCACTTACTGCTCTTTCAGAAGACCTTGGCTCAATTTCCGATACCCGCATGGCAGCTCACAATCATCTCTAACTCCAGTTCCTAAGGGCGACAGTCTCAATGAGCACCAGACGCACACGTGATACACAGGCATACATGCAGGCAATACACCCATGCACATAAAATAAGATTAAATAAGAAATATAAAGCCACTCCTCCCTCACCTATTTCCTAGGTTCTTTCTACACCAGTACTACATCAGGTTTAAATTAATAAAGATGAGTTAGGTATGTATGGCCACAGAGTCTTGGAAACTTCCAGCAGTCAACAAGGACTGCCAGCCACTCATCCCAATCCTCTCTGCCACTCACCCAAGCTTTACTGATAGTTCATTGACTACTCACTCTGTGGGTATCAAAGCTGATGACTTGAGACAGCTGCGATAAGTAGAATTCAATTAAGATGATTTTGAGGTCAAAGGATTAAACTGACTTTCGCACTACCACTGGATTTGAGTCATAAGAGTTGTACATATTTAAAGAGAAATCAAATCAGGTCTGTTTGGGCAAACAGTGACTCTCTGATACCATTTGGAAATTCTGATTTTAATGTACTCTTGTCCCCCAGAAACAAAGAGAAAGGAAAAGTTGAGTCTGTACAGTTAACAGCAATGTATATGTGTGTGTGTGTGTGTGTGTGTGTGTGTGTGTGTGTGTGTGTAAACTCTGACTTCCTACTCTTACACTGAATAATCCCTTTGAGCTTCTGATGGAATGGTTAAAACCCATGTACAATGTTGAGGAGGTAGAGCTGCCTCCTGTCTGTCATTAACGATGTGCTCTATAGGTAGGTAGTAAACACTGTTGCTTATACAATAAGTAAAAGCAATGATGTAGTGAAAGTATCTAGACATTACCAGAAGGAGCAGTGTGCAGTAAATGGGTAGTTTTTTAGGGAATGCAATGTTCATGGTTACATGAATACATGTTACATGAATACATGGTTACACGTGGTCCCTTTGGATCCACGTGTGTATCTGCTGGCATCTGCTGCCTTCTGCCCTTTGGACACCTTAGACCCCTCGACCCTGTGGAAATTTGTCTGAATTCACTGGGCAGAGATTCACAAATAGAGGCAAGAAGGTTAGTTATCAAATGTCTTTTGCAGATTTGGTATTGGCTTGAGGATAAGTGAGAATGTATTTTGCATTTTAAGGATGTGTTTTTCAGCATGTTAAAGATCTGAACCCAAAACAAGTGGGATGAGAGTTGTAGAATGTTTTTCTGGAAACACTGAGTCTTTTCAATACATGTTGCTTCAGTTGTGGGAAATGGGACCTTGCAAGCTCATCTTAGCACTTTGAAATACTGTGAGGGGATCTCAGCCTGGGGCCTGCTATCTTAGACTGATTCTTTCTGAGAATGGTAAGGTGCTTGGCCTCCCTGTGTGATGCCTGTGAGTCTGCCTGTCTTGTCTAACAGAACACCTGAGAGTGGGTGATTTATTTGTAAAAATGCAGCAAACTGGAACTGTTTCTCACTGTGCTGGGGGGTCGGGAAGCCCAAATTCAAGGTGTCAGCATTTGACCTTGCTGTGAGCACATAGGCTTCCTAGCTGCCTTTCTTCCTCTACCAGACATCAGGGCCTGCAGCTCCCAGAGAGTTGACAGAAAGCAAGCTGTACTGTAGACTGGCAGCCCTCCTCCATGTGGCTACAGGCTAAGTTTATGGCTGTACTCAGTATCTGCCTGCCTCCATGCCCCTTGGGACATAGACCAGTCCAGGCATGGTTTGGAGTGCCTTACCCCACGTAAATGAGTAAGAGTCAGAAAGTTCTCCAGTCTATCTCTCTTCTTTCAGGACTCCCATCATGCATCACGGCAGTTATCTCCTCTCATAGTCTCCCACTACAAGGCCCAATCATGGCTATCAATGGTTCTGAGGCACACACACTCTCTCTCTTCTGGAGGGTGACTTCCTGCAGCTCCTTTCAGTGAACCTGCTATTCTTTCTCTCTGACACTGGCGAGGGCCTTCTTACTGCATCCTCACATGGGAGAAGGCAGAAAAGGCCAAGCTGTCAAGCTCACCTAACACTGAATTATAGCTCCTTCATCGGGGAGGAATGGGCCTGAAGCCTGGTTACCTTTAAGACCCCATCTGTTAGTTCTTTCACTGAGGGCGCATCCAGAACAACCTGATGCCCCAGAAATGCTACTACCCTTATTTGAATGAGCTCCAAGTGTGGTGTGTTGTCATTGACCAGGACTCTGGGGAAGGTGTTCTGCATCTGAGAGCAGGGACTGCGGCCTCCCTTCTGCAGCTATTTATATTGCTCCTCTGAGAGGAGGAATCATACCTTCGGTAACACCCAGGTCCAGAGGTAGTCGTACCGTCTTGGTACATGGGCCTTGTGTTGCACTGGGAGTCAGATCACCCTGGTGGGAGCAGAGAGCAATGGCTCTGCTCCGCTCACCATGAAAACAGCCATCAGCTTTGGCGGATTTATCTGTAAATCTGCAGAGATTTTATAATCATCTCTGTATTGGAGTTGGGGTGATAGAAGGTTGCTCAGGTAACTATGCCCATGCCAGATACTCCTGGAGATGTAAGCATTCCACTTCACTGGACAAGTACTAAGGTCAGATGTGAAACATTTCTTGCTTTGTCATATCATATTCATTTCTTCCTCTTTTTAAAATACTTTTAATTTATTTATATGTTTAGTGTGTGTGTGTGTGTGTGTGTGTGTGTGTGTGTGTGTGTGTGTGTGGTTTTGCCTGCATGTGTTTTCCACATGTCTATAGTACCCACAGGGGTCAGAAGAAGACATTGGATCCTCTGGAACTGGGATTACAGATGGATATGAGCCACCGTGTGGGTGCTGGGAATTGAACCTGGGTCCTCTGCAAGAGAGGCCAGTGCTCTTAACTACTGAGTCATTTCTTCAGCCCCTACTTTGTTTTTAAAAGAAATAACTGATCATCTCGAGATACACTTATTTATTTATTTACTCACTGCTGAGTTTGGTCACCCTGCATATCTCAGTCTAGACTTGAATTCACTAGATATCTCAGGCGGGTCTCTAACTTCTCACCCTGTTTCAGCCTCCTTGAGTGCTATAATTAAAAGCCTAGGCCACCATCCCAGCTCTTCAAATGCTTTACATAAGAAAAAGGACTGTGTTGCTTTCCCAGTTAATATACAAGTGCTTGTCCTCCTTCCGCAGGTGTTTATGGAATGGCTCCTTTTGCCGAGAGCATGCTGCAGGCTTGGGACTCAGTGTTTAAGCAGACTTCTCTTGTCCCTGGAGGCGGGTAGCCCAAAGTGGAGAGCAACTGTGTGTTTAAACATTTATCATGCAGATCAGGAAACCAGGAAACAAAGATGTGAGGTGTCATTAGCGAAGCAGTTCTCCACCTGTCAGTTACAGGATTTTCTGGGTCCATTGGCCCTTTCACCAGGGTCACCAACTTGGTTAGATTGGCTGACCAGCAATACCCCCAAATTCTCTTCCTTCCCACTCCCCAACACTGGGATTATAGCTGCACTGTCACTATGCCAGACTTTTATGTGAGTGCAGAGCATTTAAACTCAGGACCCTCCTGCCTTCGAGATCTCTACCAACTGAACCATTTCCCAGAAAATAATTTTTAAGCCACGTGTTTAAAGACAAGATAGCTAGAACCTATCTCCAGCCTGCATTTCTGGAGGTAAAAAAAAAAATGATGGGATGGAGAATACCCCAAAGGAGACCTGTGTGGGTACAGCACAGATAGAGAGTGGAGGAAAGTGGGTACAAAATGGAGAAAGGGTTGAGATTGTGTAAGGGGTGGGTGTGACAGAGATCAGCTCCGAAGCTAACTTTGCTCTTTTCTCAAGAAGACTCTCCCAGACTTGCTTGTGATCTGAACAAATGGAGAGGTGTTCTTCAGGGCTGGCTGAGTGATTTGAGATGGATGTAATGCATACATTTTATTTAATGTCCTGTCCTGTCCCAGCAATGTCCATCCCAAGCCAATTTGTATCCATATTTTGGATGTCTACAGAATGGTGTTTCCTTAGTGGTTCATGAAGCTACACGTTCCCGTGGCCATTTATTTCATTTAGGAATGATCTTGGTGGGCAATAAACTCTGGGAACTGTGCTCGAAGGTATGTGCACCTTCCTTGCCTCTGCCACCTTTCACATCTGTCAGTTACAGGATTAGATGATTTGCTCCAAGGTCTCATGAGCTTCTGTGAGAATCTGTGCGGTTGACTAGGCAGGAATGAAGATATTCTAAACAGAACTCTGTGTGCCTCCCTTTGCCTATCAGGCAATTGAGACAATGGAGCCCAAACAATTGGAATTTCCCCCAGAACTCTTATCCTGAGAGATAGAGAAGTCTGGAAGTCAGGTGCCAGCCAGCAGGGAGTTTGTCTCCCAGAAAGAGGTTTCATGTTGTTTTGATAATTTGCCAGACCCCCTTGCAGTAGAGACGGAGGAGCTAAGGCAGTGGTGATGGGTAGACCACACCTTGGCTGGGACTACGTGGTTCTGCATACCTTTTAACCCAGTGTTCACACTGGGACCATTTAATACGGTTCTTCATGCTGTGGTGACCCCTGACCATAAAGTGTTTGTTGGTACTTAATAAGTGTAATTTTGCTACTGTTAAGAATTGTAATATAGGGGCTGGAGAGATGGCTCAGCAGTTAAGAGCACTGACTGCTCTTCTGAAGGTCCTGAGTTCAAATCCTACATGGTGGCTCACAACCATCAGTAATGAGATCTGACGCCCTCTTCCGGAGTGTCGGAAGACAGCTACAGTGTACTCACATATAATAAATAAATAAATCTTAAAAAAAAAAAAAGAAGTGTAATATGAGTAACTGATATGGGTAATATCTGATATGTGACCCCTGGGAAAAGACATTAGACACCCCCCAAAGGGGTCATGAGAACCTCTGTTTTCTCTTCTGTTTAAGCCTAAACCTCGTCGTACTAGGATCCTAAAAACAGGTATGGGGGTCACTGGCTCTCTTTGCTCCTCTTCCCATGTGGCCACACTGGAAGAATCTCTTCTGTCAGTTTTTCACTATTAGCTAGCTTTACTTGGCCTACTGAGGATGGTAGCCAAGCCTCAGGGATGCCAGGGTCAGACTGATCGTAACAAGTCTGGTACATTAGTCTTAGCCACCCGTCAGCCTGGTGCTTACCCCTACACTGTCACAGAAAACACTCTCCACAGAAAACACTTCACACTTTACCAGCCTAACACCACTCCAAAGTTAATCATGAAACTGACCTTAAAACTTAGATTTTACATTAAGTTTCACTCTCTGGGCCCCAACAGTTAAATCCCACAGCTGGGAGGTGGGGCATGGAAATGAAAGGAAATTGAATAGAACACCAGGTACCTTTCCCTGACCTGAAGCTGCCCTGTAAGCATGTCACAGAGTTACCAGACCACAAAGATAGTGAAGTAGCTTGCTGGCTCACTGAATTGGTCATGCTGACTCAAATGAGGGGACTCTATTGGAGAGGCGTGGGATGTGGGATGAATGTGTGTTCAATTTTAACAAGTAAAAGTTTGGAAGGAAGAACTGGAGGCCGGATCAGAATGGGTTTAGCATTTATCAGGCACTTACTATGTACTTGGGTATCTATGAATATTTAAATTGAGTTTATCATGAGTGTGCTGAGTCCCTCACTAACATTCACTCCAATTTGTTTAAAAGCCATACAGAGTTGTTACTTCGGCCTCTTCCTCCTCCTTTCTACCTTTGAAGCCATTTACTTTTGTTTTTTAAAGAACAGCATTACTAAGAGATGATTCACGGCATGATGCGTCACCCAGTGCAATCCACCAGTTCTTAGCAGCTTGTACACTCTTCTCCCATTTTGCAGACGGGGACCAGTTGTAAAACTTCCTAGATTGCTCCCCTCTCTCCCATTGTTGCCCACCCCCAGTCTCATCTCCCAGTAGCTAGACTTGTCTTATATGAAGATAAATGTCCCCAGATTGTCTCCTCCATGCCTTGGAGCCTCCAGCAGCTTTGCTCTGTGCAGGTTCGTCCTAAGCACCGCAGTCTCGGTGGCCTAAGAGGACATTTTAGCCTAGTAGCTTCAGACTTGAGCATGGATCGGAGTTAGAGCATGCCGGAGAGCAAGCCTTGTGGAAAGACATCGCAGATGCATCATGAGTAGCTGCGATTCTTTTGAGACTCGGTCTCATTTCCCCCAGGTTGAGCTTTATCTCAATGGGTAGCCAAAGCTGTTCTTCCATGCTTCCTACTGAGATGCATCCCCACCCCAACTCTGAGTTTCTACCTTTATGGTTGGTCCAGGAGACAGCCTGTGAATACCACTGATGAACCTCTCGGGACTCTTGTATTTGCCCACTCTTCGTTGGGCTTGCTCCAGTCACACTTTCTGCCATTGCTTTCTTGAGCCAGTCAATCTCTATAGGTGACTTGAGTGTCAAAGAAGATAAAAATTGCTTCTTGTGGGATAGAGAAATAGTTGAAACCTTACAGGGCTTAGTTCTGCCTTAGAGAGATAGACTGTGTCTGCGGTATTCAAATTTCACAGGGATGAAGCATTTGTGGGCTGGGAAGCAATTTTTTTAAAAGATTTATTTTTTAAAAATATTTATTTATTTATTTTATGTATATGAGTACACCATTGCTCTCTTCAGACACACCATTACAGATGGTTGTGAGCCACCATGTGGTTGCTGGGAATTGAACTCAGGACCTCTGGAAAAGCAGTCAGTGCTCTTAACTGCTGAGCCATCTTTCCAGCCCTTAAATATTTATTTAATTATTTTATGTATATGAAGACATTGTAGCTGTCTTCGGACACACCAGAAGAGGATATTGGATCTCATTACAGTTGGTTATAAGCCACCATGTGGTTGCTGGGAATTGAAATCAGGACCCCTGAAAGAGCAGTCAGTTCTCTTAACCGCTGAGCCATCTCTCCAGCCCTGGGAAGCAAATTTTCTGATGGCTATAATGAGGTTAAAAAATAAAGGAAGGGAGGAAGGAAGGAGGGAGGGAGGGAAGGAGAGAAGGAAAGAAGAAAGAGAGAGAAAGGGAGAGAGAGGGAGGGAGGGAGGGAGGAAGAGAGGGAGGGAGGGAGGGAGGGAAGAAGGAAGGAAAGAAAGAAACTTTGTGCAGTAGTGTCTTAAACTAAACAAGTTTTTGTCTCACAGCCTTTGTGCTTCTTGGTTTTCTCTTTCCTGAATGTTCCTGTCTCAGATTTACCAAGGCTGACTTCTTAGCACTACCATCACAGATTAAATGCCAGCCTCCTCAAACAGCCCTTTCCTGACTGCCCTGCCTACATCAACAACTCTCCCACAGCTCCCTGCTTCCTGTGTGTGGTACTTGCTGATCTGAAGTCATCCTGGGGGTTGGTTTGCTTGCCTCCTTCACTAGGAAGCAAGGGAAGAGCACTATGACTGTTCAGTACATGTATCATTGCGAGTCCCCAGACTATTAGAAAGTTCTATAAAATGAGAGCCTGCTACTATGTGTGAGGACACGGAGGTGTGTTTGTCACACAGCCCATAGAAAAGTGGGGCTGAGATTTGAGCCCAAGGCCTGCCTACCTGAATGATGATACCTGGGAGAAAAATGACATCATAGTTACTGGGCTTGTGGATGACTATGGGCACCCGATGGCCATTTAAGGAGCCAAGACTTGTAGAGGCTCACAGCCATCCATTGAACTGAGTACAGGGTCCCCAGTGAAGGAGTTAGAGAAAGGACCAATGGAGCTGAGGAGTTTGCAGCCCCTTAGGACGAGCAACAATACGAACTAACTAGTACCCTCAGAGCTCCCAGGGACTCAACCACCAACCAAGGACTACACATGGTGGGACTGATAGTTCTGGCAGCATGTGTATAGTAGAGGATTGCAAATTCGATCATCAATAGGAGGAAAGGACCTTGACCCTGTGAAGGTTCTGTGCCCCAGTGTAGGGGAATGCCAGGGCCAATAAGTGAGAGAGGGTAGGGTGGCAGGCATGGGGAGGGGGCAGGCAACAGGGGTTTGTTTTTGTTTGTTTCTTTGTTTTTTGGAGGGGAAACTGGGAAAGGAGAAATTTCCATGTAAATAAAGAAAATATCTAATAAAAATAAAATAAAATAAAAAGAGGCATATGTAAAAAAAAAAAAAAAAAAAAAAAAAAAAAAAAAAAAAAAAAAAAAAGGAGCCAAGACTTTCTCAACGTTTTTCCAAATCATTGAAAGTGCTTCTTACCGCTTTTGTTTTCTCCCATGGCTATCACAAGCAGGAATAAAGAGAGTGAGTGTGAGACCTCAGTAACCTGGGATGAGGTGGTCTATGCTAAAGGATATGGTGACAGCATCCTCTCCTTTTCCAAAGTCAGAGAATGGGGCTCAAAACCTTAATCAAATTCCCAAGGCTGCACAGCCAGCAGCTGAAGAGAATGTAGAGCCATCCTGTTCTCCTTTTCTCCTAGAACCTGACCATGAGTTTGTTACACCTGACTCTACCCCTTTACCCTTAGAGTGTGAACCACCACATTCTAGAATTTCCTTGATTTCAAGACAGTCTTTAGACATGGATGCAAAAGGCTCTTTTTTACTCTGGTGCCTGTCCCAGCCTGGAAAGTGGAGAGATTACTTAAAATGGCATATCTCATGACTCGTAAGTTAAATATAGGTTATTTCTGGTTCCTTCATCTGTGGCATGAGATTCATCTATCCAACCAAGTATGTGATCATTGTGTTAGACCCAAGAAAAGGGCCTGGTTCAAATAGGACGGCTCACTAGAACGGGGTCGGGGGAGCAGTGCAGAAAGCAGGCAGAACATACCACATTCCCAGTTGCATAGGAATCAGGTATGCTCATGATCAGGAAAAGACATGAAACAGTAGCATCCTAGTCACCTAAAGAAGAAAAACATCCTCACTGTCCCGGATGCAATTTTCATAAGTAACTTCCTATTATGTTTGCAGCAGGAATTTCTGTAGCAGAGCTCAGATTGTCTGGCACACAAAAGGAAAGAGGCTGCAGCCGAACAAAACAGAGAGCTCTACAGATATCTGACTCCCCGCCAGAACATTCATGGGCTGCAGGGACAGCATGGCTCACTGGTTCTCAGTCCTGGCTTCCGTGACACTCTTGGCCCAAGCCACATGATGAGAACATCTGTTTATCTAAACGAGGCACTTCAAGGCTGGTGAGGTGGCTTCGTGGGTAGAAGCCTTTGATGGCTTGCCTATCAGCCTGTGTGTTCCATGCTCAGAGTCCACAGGATAGAGGAAAGCTCACTCCAGAAAGTTGTCCTCTGACTTCCATCCATGTGCTATAGTTGGTGTGCGTGTGTGCAGACACGTGCCTGAGTGCATGCTCGCTCACACCTGCATACACACACACACACATACACACGCACACGCACACTAATGATTAATAATGATAATAATAATGAAAGTTAAAAAAAAATGAACAAATCCCTTTTTATCATAGAATTCTTCCCTGATCCAATTTGTTTGCCAGAGTTCCTCCTGCCTGTCCCAGGGGCTGTCGTAAAACTGTTTGGTGCATTTATTTTCATTGACTTCAGGGTCATAAAAAAGATGAGCCTCCAAGCCAGCCAGATCCACCCTGGCAGGCCACTGCTGAATGCTGAAAGCACATCAGGCAAGATCTTCATTCATTCACTTGATTCACTCTGGGCTCTCAGTTTTTAAACAGGTCTCACTACATAGCCCAGGCTGGCTCCAAATATGTACTCCTCCTGCCTTGGCTGAGTGCCAACACTACACACACGTGTGTTCAACCACACCAGCTCTGGATTCGTTTTATACTTTTAATTTCCACTCAATTAGGAGGACAGAGTGGATTCAGGTATTGCATACGACTTTATATATAAAGCTACATGTTTTTCTGGTCTAACTCTGCCACGGATTGTTTCAATTTTAGTGATGGGCAAGTACATGAAATCTAAACAATACTGAAAGTGTCAAGTTCAATACAAGGCTTCACAGCTTCTGTTTTGAATACTAATTCTAACTAGAGATAAGTTCATTTAAGTTGAATAGTCTTTGAGTATGGTTAGTGTGTGGTATTTTTTATTTATTTCCAAGTTTTTATGATAAAGAAAAAATAGTTTCAATATGTGGAAAGAACAGTTGCATGCCAGAGCTAACTTATGTTTCAGTTAGCTTTAACTTTATTTTTTTAAAGAATTTTATAGTAAGACTGCCAGATCTATAGAAAGAGTGCCCCACCCCCACCCCCAGGCCATCAGTCCCAGAGCCAGGAATCCTGACACAGTCTAGCTGTGGAATCATAAAGAGAAGTTCTATCAGAGTGAGTTCACTTGTAAAGCAGAATTGTAACTCACACAATTCGAAAGATAAAACTGTAGTGATAGTATTTTGACTCAGGTTACACCTTGGGATCCTGTCTCAAAGTGAAAACTAAACCAAAAGCACATGCCTGTAACTCAACATGTGGGCGAATGACAGGAGAAACTAAAAGCTATAGAGAACAGAGACGTCAAGGCCAGCCTGGGCTACGGGAGACTCTGTCTTAGAAAGAAAACAGGAACTAGGAATAGTGCCTCCTTGAGATTAATAGCAACACTCGGGAGACAGAGGCAGGCAAACCTCTGGGAATTAGAGGTCAGTCCAGTCTATAAAGCAAGTCACAGGCCAATCAGGGCTGCATATTGAGACCCTGTCTCTAGAAGAAGGAAGAAAAGGCAGGGAGGCACAAGAAGGGGAGGGAGCTACTTTTTCCTTTTGTCCTGGGGCTCGAGGACCCAAGAGAATAGCCCACCTTTCACCCAGCCCATGGACTTTGGAAGCATCTTTTCTAAAGAAGTCCATCACTGGTGAAAAATGGCTTATTATGTGAAGGAAGAAGAAGAGTGTTAGGATCATACGGGTAATACAGAGTGAAGCCGGGCTTAACTCCAAGCTGGTGCTCTTTACCCTCGTTCTTTGTTGAGATTTTGGAACAAGGTCTCACTGTGTCATTCTAGCTGTCCTGGAAGTCACAGGGTAGAATAGGCTAGCTTCGAGTTTTCAGATGTTTCATTGGGATTATAGGAATACACCACCCCTAGCTACTTCAGCTGCTGCTTAGGTATTGCACGCAATGCATTAAGCCAGTGGTTCTCAACGTTCCTAATGCTACAACCTTTAATGCAGCTCCCCATGTTGTAGTGAGCCATGACTATGAAATTGTTTTCATTGCTACGTCATAACTTCAATTTTGGTACTGTTACAGATCATAATGAAAGTATCTGATATGTGACCCCTGTGACAGGGTCATTTTGACACCCACAGGAGCCACAACACACGCATTGAGAGCCAACACATTAAGCAAAGCTCTATCCATTTTACAGCAGTTCCTTAGAGTGGGGTATGACTTACCTAACATTGCCAACCAGGTTGCCATAGGCCAGGATCAGACATCCCAGACCTGTGTGGCTCCTAAGGAACTGCTCCTCCCCTGCCTGCCCTGTCCTAAATAGCTAAATGGCTAAATGGCTAAAACAAACCCCAGGTTATGTTTTCACCTGGCCAGAGTGTGACCAGAACCCTGAAGTACAGGATTGAGTGATTGCAGAGAGCTCGCATGATGCGTTGCCTGATTCTCAGAAGTATGGAAGTTACCACGGCCACCTCAGCCCCGTGGCCACACCCTATGCCTCCCATCCTCCTCCCACTTTAGAAAGCCACACACACCAGGGGAACAAGTGTCAGAATGGGGCCATGTTGGCCACAGGGTAAAATATTTTGTTCCCTGGATACAGCCCTATGTGTTTGAGTGAGATTTCCTCTCCCAAGACACAGGGAGGGAAGTGAGAATAGGAGAGAGCAGAAGAAGTGGGGAGAAACTTGCCAACTAAACAGAACAAATGGCAGGGCTCGTGAGAATGACATATGCTCTGTTTTGCTGCTCAAGGAGAAATCCTGACTGGGCCTGCAGCAGGCCATCAGGTCGAAGCCGCCTTGGTTACTAGGGGGATGATCCCGAGGGACAGTAGCAGCACAGCCATTTGGAACCTGGCAGTTCCATGGCTAAGGAATCTCATGAATACATTCAAGAATTGTTTGGAGTTTTTTTGCTTTGGGGATTGTTTGTTTGGTTTTGAGACAAGGTCTTCTGTAGCCAAGGCTGGCTTCAAACTCCCTGTGTAGCCGAGGATGGCCTTAGATTTCTGGTCTTCCTACCTGCCTGGGATGGTAAGCATGTGGGGCCACATCTGGCTTATGTGCTGCTGGGGGCACCGAACCCGGACTTTTGTGCCTGTTAGGAAAGAATTCTACCAACCCAACTACAGTTCCAGGCCCACAGAAAAATTTCAAAGCAACAGACAAAGGAAGTATTGAGTGATTTGTACTGTAGAATGGGGCAAAATTTCAGACCAGAGATAAAAATGGGGTTCATTCATTCACTCACTCGTTCATTCATTTGTTCATCCGTGTATCTTGCACATGTTGCCTGGCACCTACAGTGAGCTGGGTACCATTTAAAGGTCTCAAAACAAAAAGCCAGTGAATGAGAGACCGTTTTTCCTCATAGAGCTTGTAAAAATGACAGAGCATTTGACACGGAAGCCGGCTTTCCCTCGTCAGAAGCTTAGCAGTGAGCCTACCCACAGAAGCAATAAGGCACATCTGTGCTGTCGTGTGATGGCCTGTGTTCGCCAAACTCCGTGCCCAGCATGCAGCCACCCTGATGGCAGGTGTGACTATCACTGTTTGGAAGATTTTTTTTTTAATCCTTCAAACGTTGAATTTTAGTAAGCTGTGGCTTAGACATGGCTGTGTACATCTGAGTTTCTGGTATTTAAAGCTACCATGTGGTCTCCGCAGTGGACCGCACATCCTGAAGGTGGAGGTGACCATTACAGTATCCTCAAGTATACCCCCTTGCTATTATTCTATGCTGTGCTGGCCGAGGTATCACAGCCTGCCCTCTGGGACAGGGGCACTGACTTGCGGCCTTTGCCAGTCTTTGAGATGGAGATATTCTTACCAGGTGGAGAAGATCAGAACATAGCCTGTCACTCCCCTCCAAGTTCAATTGAACATGAATGCCCTCAGCAGTGGAGGGAGCTGTGGAATGTAGGTGGCGGGGTAGTGGAGTAGTCCAAGTGCCTTCCCCCCCCCCCCCTGAGCTGTGCATTTCACTGCTCTTATGTATGTACTTAAAGTACATTAGACGTGTACTTCCAATTTGGGCAGCATGAGGATGGCCGCAGGGTTCTCAGGCGCTGCCATGACTGGTCCCATCACACAGCCTCTTGAAAAGGATTCTCTTCTTCACATGCTGCTTGATAATTTTGTTTCGTTTTCTTTGTTTATAGAGGGGAAAGGTCATTCTCCTTTTCACAGCCTCCTCTTCTCCTAACTTGTGGTCTTCTAGCTTTTGTTTTAGTTCACTAACATTCAATTCCGTGATAAAACTTCAAAGGGACTCCACAAACCCACTTATAAACAGAGCCTATATAGCGACAAGACATGTTCGTGACTGCGTGTTGGTAGCTCCTAGACTGAGAGGGATGATTCTTCTGTGATGATACGAGGCCTGGGTCTTAGCATTCAAGTTTCTCTGGACTGGGAGAGTAGCATACTGGCAGGGCGCTTGCCTGGTGAGTGAAAGGCCCTGGGTTCCATCTCCAGTACAAACATATAAGCAGGAAAGAAAGAAATGGAGGGAGGAGGGGATTATTTTTCTAAAAGCCCAAATGAACTTAACTTTTCCCCAGTATATTTTCTACCAACTAATTGGAGACAGGTCAGGACTCCTGCTCTAACACAGTCCCTTTTTACTAATTGTGAGTCCCCTGAGCACTTCTTTAGCCTGTGTTTGCACATGGATTGCAAAGAGCAGAGAGATTGATGGACACCCATCAGATGTTTGAATGGAGTTGAGGAATGGAAGCAGAGACATGTGCTCAGAATAGGGGCTAAAGGGGTTTGGGGCCCTCTAAGGTTTCTTTGTGTTTCCGTGTGACATACGTGATCTGTTTGCTCTGCACAGGGTCAAAGTGAGGCTTGCTGGCCTTGTTATTCAGTAGCCTGCGCATCTAAACGTCATAAGCACAGTCATTCATCTGGAAAGGCCCTTCCCTGGACAGCCCATGTCATTACCTTTTAAAATTTTGAAAGTCGCTCTGCCCCCGCCTCTCTCTATTGGCTGTTTCTCTCAGGAAAGAAAACAGTTGGCAGAACTAAAAGTTTCCAGACCACAGGCTGTCTGCTTCTCGCATAACCCCAACCAGAATTTCCACTTTCTCCAACTCCACTGCGGAGGGCAGCTAACCTGTGCTGCAGACCTGCCGCATGGAGTCTTGGTAACGCCTTAGTAACGCGTCTGTGACTTCTCGTGTTTTCAGTATTTGTGCCTTCCTCATCTTGTTCTTCTCTTTCTTTCATTCTTTTTTTTTTTCCCCTTCTTGGACTCATTGATACTGTACCACAATGTCTAAAAATACAGCCTAACCACTGGTTTGCAAGAAAGAGGAACTACAGAAATAGCCTGAGTGACCGTGTGGCCATGAACCCTTGACAATGTCCTCTGGGCCCTCAGGAGGTGCTGGTTACAGAAGCACCTTCAGACCATTTCCAGGGAGCAGGGAGAAGATGGTTCCCACCTCCCATCCATCCTTGAAATTAGAGCTCCAGCCTTTGCCCTTTCCTGTAACCTGGTCAGCCAGGTTACAGGAAATGAGTCTCTCATCACCTGTTGGGGTCTCAGTGAGTTACTCTCAAACTCTTGAGGGTCCAGCTTTCTAACCATAAAAGAGAAAATTGAAACTGTTTCTCTCATGGGGTGCTTGTGAGAACACAGTAGGCAAAATGCATGTAAACACAGGTGATATAGGTAGGCCTGGAGAGCTTACTTGAGCCTGACTTTGATCCCCACAACACTCTTAAAAAAAAAAAAGCCATGCATGAGGCTAAGCATGATGGCACACACCTTTAATCCCAGCAGTCTGAACTACAGAGCTAGAGGCCAGTAGTTCTCTGTGAGTTCAAGGCCAACCTGGTTGTCTTAGTCAGGGTTTCTATTCCTACACAAACATCATGACCAAGAAGCAAGTTGGGGAGGAAAGGGTTTATTCAACTTACTTCCACATTGCTGTTGATCACCAGAGGAAGTCAGGACTGGAACTCAAGCAGGTCAGGAAGCAGGAGCTGATGCAGAGGCCATGGAGGGATGTTCCTTACTGGCTTGCTTCCCCTGGCTTGCTCAGCCTGCTCTCTTATAGAACCCAAGACTTGCAGTCTAGGGATGGCACCACCCACAAGGGGCCCTACCCCCTTGATCACTAATTGAGAAAATGCCCCACAGCTGGATCTCATGGAAGCACTTCCCCAACTGAAGCTCCCTTCTGTGATAACTCCAGCCTGTGTCAAGTTGGCACATAAAACCAGCCAGTACACTGGTCTATATAGTGAGCTCCAGGACTATACAGAGACACCCTGTCTCAAACAAAACAACGACAATCCTCGACAAAACATGTATGGCAACCCATATTTGTGATCCCAGGGCTAGGGAGACAGAGATGGATGGAACCTTGGGAACTTGCTGACCCAGCAACCTAACGTGGACACTCCAGGACAGTGAGAGACTCTGTCTCAAAAAAACCAAGGTGGACAGCACCTGAAGAACCATGCTTATCCCTTATCCTCCCTCTACATACACACACATGGAAACTTGTACCCATGCTCACACATGTGTGAATGTTCATACGCACATACAAAGAAACATGGTGTAAAATCATATGTGTTTATGTGGCTCAAAAGTAAGACTGAAACAGTCTAAGGACCCAAGTGAACTAGTGGGAGTGAGAGGGTGGATAGGGAAGGAAATGGGGGAGGGTGATGTGCTCAAAGCTCATCATACGACCTTATGAAAGCCAGTACCATGTACAATAAATACTCCATTTTAAAAACATTTTATAAGGGAGGATCTGGTGGGAGGAGTAGGGAGAAGGGAAAGAATATGTTCAAAATATGTTGTATGACATTTTCAAATAATAAATAGAAACATTAAATAAGATATTAAGTAGGTAAATAAACACGCTTGATAAAAATAATCTAATAAGCCTGTGTCTGAGAGTTACGAAGCTCAACTCTGAACTGCCTGGTCACAATCATACAAAAACCAAGAGATGGACAACAGCCTTCACTGACTTCAGGCACAGGGCTGCTTTAAAGGGTGTGTTTGTACTACTGGTGTTGAAGCTGAAGTCTCACATTCTCTACAAACACTCCACCGCTGAGCTTTGCCCTCATCCCTGAACAGTAGTTTTGAATTCGTTTATTGATTATGGCAGGGAAATAAGAAAGGAATTAAACCCAGATAATGGATTGCTGCCTTCTCCAGGGTTTGACTAATGGGTTGATTTTCAACCTGAATAAGCCTGTTTGACATCTTAATATTCCAAAAGAACCATGTGTGAGTGGGGTAGGAGGGGGAGGGGAAATAAGCTATTGAAGCAATCTAGGCATTCAAGGTTAGCAGTATAGTTACTGAATCACGGCTACTGGCCAGGGAACTCCCTGCACTAGGGCTAAGGCCGGTGTCCTCCACTGTGTATGGTTATCCTTTGTTCCTTTGAGATAGGCTTGGTTTGAATACAAAGGGGACAAAGCTAAACAGGAAAGGCTGGAAGTCTAGGAGTGGAGTCTGTTCTTGGCGCGAACAGCACCCTGGCTTTAATTCCCAGTGTCCAAGAGTACAGCAAAGAATTACAAGAAACCAGGCCCAGTGGCACACACCTGAAATCCCAACACTCAGAAAACCAAAGTCTGAGCTGCATAATGAAGTAAACCCAGGCCAGGCTAAGCTGAAGAATAGGGCCCTGCCTCAAACGACAGCGGTAATTGTGTGTGTGTGTGTGTGTGTGTGTGTGTGTGTGTGTGTGTGTGTGTGTAAGTGGAGAGGAGTGTGTATGGGGGTCAGAGGACAACTTTCCAGAGTTGCTGAAGCTGTGTCTCTCTTGTTATTTCTGCCAATTAGCTTCTAAGCCAGGTACTTAGAGTAGGTAGTCTAAGAATTCTCCACCACTTTACTTCACTGTTAGGATGAGGGAATTACAGATGCCTGGATCTCTTTATGCACTGAGCTATCTCCCAAGCTTCCTGACTCCAAATCCCCTCTGCAGCTCCTTGGTACCAGGCTGGTATCTCCTGGACACCCTCACTCCAGAATGGATGGCTTTATTCTTTTATTTTCAGCCAGCCTTATAATATCAGGCTACCATCTTGAAGGGATTGCCTCTTGTGAAAATGCCATCCCCAGGAACTGTCATCCCCCAAGGCATGGGTGCTGAAAACACAACACAACAACAGCAGCAAACCAGCTGTGCACAGAATCCAGAATCTAGAATCCAAACTGCCAGCCTGCCTTGTGGGCTGCCCTTGTCAAACCTCCCCCAGGCAGAAAGGAGCTTGCAATTGAATGCTAATGCCCAGAAAAGAGGTTCAACTTTCAGTCCCTGCTGGTGGTCACTTGTCCACAACAATGAACAAGGAAACATTCTCTCCACCCATAGCCTCATTTCTTGTGCCTCCTGTGTAAAGAGAAATTGAGCTCTAGCTGTGCTCTGAGCTCGGTTCTCGGGCCAGCTTGATTTCAAGTGCCCCGCCCCTGCCTTTTCTCTTTTTCTTTTTGCATTTGTTTGTTTGCTAGTTTGTTTGTTTAGGTAGGTAGGTAAGTCAGTAGTAGGTAGGTAGTTATGTCTGTGCCAGGGCACATCTGTGGAAGTCAGAGGACAGCTTAGGTCGGTTCTCTCTTTCCTCCACCTTGTGGGTTTCCGGAACCAAACTCAGGCATCAGACTTGGTAACAATCCCTTTGACCTGCTGAGCCTTACGTCCTTTCCCTGGACTCAAAACTTCCTTACTGGTTTGACTGCTCGGACTTTCTCTCCTTGTCTCGGAAGCAGTTCTTCTCCAAAGGAACAATTCCATCCAGGAGCCCACATTTAGCAACATTTGGAGATGTATTTAGTGTCACAGTAATGGGACGTATCCACTTACTAACGGTCAGTGGCCCCACATACAGAGGACACCAAACATTCTGCAGGTGCAATGGCCATGGTGTTGAGGCCCGGACCACTAGGACACGCTCCATGCACGGTGCCCTTGTGGAACCATCGGATGGTCCTATTTGTACTGATAGTGGTTCTCTCCTCAGAAGGCTGCTGTGTGAGCAGGTGTGAGCACGTGGTTGACAGCATGAAGGCTTGAATGGCGTTGTGCACTGGACTCAATCCCAAGCCACATTACTGTGGACTCAGGCCCAGGAGGCCACACAACTGATAATCCTGCCCTGCAGGCCATCACAGAAGCAGGTAGAGCCAGGAAGCTGCTCACTCAGAATTATAAGTGACTGAGACGTAAAACCCATCAGTAAATTCAGGCAGTGATTTCAGGAGCTACCCAGCCTGGCCATTCCTTCTTGTTACATTTCCTTAAGACAATGATTCAGTGGCTCAGTTTCCTCTCTTCCTTTCTTGTTTGCTCTGACAAGAGGTCTCATTTAGCCAAGGCTGTTCTTGACTGTCTACCTCAGACTCCTGAGTTGTTGGGCTTACACACATACACCGCCACACTCATCATTCAATTTCACCTTTAGCAAACTGAATTTCCACATCTTTTTTCATTCCTCCCTCATCTATCCATTTTTCTCCCTTTCAAACTTCTTTGCTACCTGCTTTTCTTCCTTCACCTCTGTCTCTTTTGCCATAACCACCCCCAAGGGGTCTGACAGGGACCTGTGAGTCCCGCCCCACATTGCAGCAGTGTGACTAGCCCCTCCAGGACTCTGCTTTACCCTATGCCTAATCGGAGTAGTAATGCTTCCTACTTTGGGGGCTTGTTAGCAGCACGCTAAGTCGGTTAGCAGCACGCTAAGTCGGTGCTTCATAGACAGTGCGGTTGCATGCTGGGAAGACAGGCTCTGTCTTGAGAGGCCTAAAGGAGAAATCCCAGCTGACTTTTCTGGAGATATCTGTGTCAGTGCAGGCCATTCTCGGGATGAGAGTGTCAATAGCTCACGCTCAGTCACCACCCAGAGATGATATAAAAGGGCCCTGTTCTGCTGGGATTGACATCATCTGGGTGAAATATAAAACTCCATCCATTCAATAGGCCTCAAAGTAAGACTGGCCTAGATCCCCACCCCCACCCCCTTCTCGCTCCAGAGACTCTCATCTGATGAGGAGTTTAACAGCTCACCTTGCTCTCTGGTTGGAAAACGTGTTTCCTGGTGTGTCAGGTTTTCTGGGCCATGGCTTGGGAGTTGCTTGGGCCAGCCTCTATAGATCAGGCTCTATCAGTATAAATCGGCAGTTCACAACCTGGGGGTATCAAACAAGGGTCAACTCTTTCATAGGGGTCATCTAGGACCACCAGAGAACACAGATATTTACATTACAATTCATAACAGTAGCAAAATTACAGCTATGAAATACCAATGAAAATAAGTTTATGGTTGGGGACGTCACTACAACATGAGGCACTGTCTTAGGGGTCACGGCATTAGGGAGGTTGAGAACAACTGGTGTAAGTAAATGTGTATGAATATGTGTTAGCATCTAGGTTCAATTCATTCACTAGGAAGAGTTGTGCAGGTGCCATGACACTCAGTGGAAATCAAAGGACAACCTTGGGTATCCATCCTCACTTTCTACTTGGTTCTGAAGTAGAATCTCATTTCGCTCACTACTTCATATGCCAGGATAACTGTCAGCAAGTTCCCAGGGATTCTTCAGTCTCCACCGTCCATCTCTCCATAGATACCCTGGGATCACAGAACGATCCAGCTCTACATGGGTTCTGGGGATCCTTATTCAAGTCTTCAGACTTCTGTGAGTTTCTCAGAAGCATGGTACTCCCAGCCCTCACTCAGAAGATTTTCGGAGACCCTGCTTTTAGAACGAAGCCCTAGGGGACCAAAAAGGGACAACAGAGTCAAGGTCTCCCATCCTGTGAAACTTAAGATCTAGTGGTAGAAGACAGGCTGACAGATATAGCTAAGTGAGAAACTGTAGGTCTTAGAACAACATGGTGGAGTAGAGGAGGCTCTACATTAGATGAAGCAGGGAAGGCATCCCAAGAAGGCAACAGACATCTGATCTCAGATCTGAAAGTCACGAAGGGACCTGAGAATGGACTGAATGGGGGGTTGGGGAGGGCAGGGTGTTCCACCCAGAGAGAACAGCATATGTGACACCCTAACGTTGGACCAAGGTTTGATATGAAGGATGAAAAGGAGGCCAGCGTGGATGTGCTGAATTAGAGGTGAGATCTGAGACACAAAGAAAAATAGAAGGGATGGGCCTGGGTTAGCATTTCTTCTTGTCACTGTGGACAAAATAACTGATAAATGCAACTGATAGAAGGAAGTGTTGATAGCCAGAAATCATGGCAGACAGAGCCTGAGGCTCCTGCTCACATTGAATCCATAGTCAGAATTGCGATAGGGGGAGGGGGAGGAAGGCTGGTGCTCAGCTTGATTTCTTATTCAGTCCATGACCTCAGCCTATGAGATGGTGCCACCCACATTTAAGATGGGTCTCCCATCGCTTCTTGGGCTTTTGGCCAAGATCAAGTGAAGACCGGTCTCCGAACCTCAGTTAACTCATCTAGGCTCCCTCACAGGCATGCTTAGAAGACTGTGAAGTAAAACCTGTTGACAATATTAACCATCATAGACCTGTTTTGTTTTTTTTCCAGCGGAAGTGAAGTTAGTTACTGGGTGTGTTGTGTGGGAAGAGATCGGACATTGGAAAGCAGAGAGGTCCAGTCTGCATTTAGAAGGTATCACTCCCACAGCCATGTCCTCACAGTGATAGGACCATTGCTCAGCTGTGTAGGAACCGTGGACCTGGTCAGAGAGCTGACTCTGACTCTGACTCCAGATATCAATTTTGACCTTGCCTGGGTCATACCACCCAAAACCCATACCACCACTGAGAAGCCATCTTTATGAAGCAAGGTCTCTTCTGCTGAGTCTCAGGAAAAGGCAGTAGGGAACCAGAAGGAGGAGGAAATACGAAGCTCGCTACTTCCTTATCAAGGGTTTCCGTGTTCCAAACATCAGCTAAAACAAAACCAAAACAGCCGGGAGTTTGCTCTTTTTCCATTGTTGTTTCCTGTTACTTTTTAGTCTGACCCCAGATAGGACCCTTCTGCCCTGTGTGGGATTGCCTTTCGGTTCCTTACCACCCGGTTCTCTTCGCATCTCTTAGGTCAGGTAGAAGGGCTAGGGCTGCAGCCAGGTGGTGAGTGTTCCCTCACAAACCAGACCATCACCATGCGATGCCCCATCTGGGTGCTGGCACTGGAAGTCAAGGATGTAGCAGATTCTCACTTCCCTGTAGGCCTTCTCCCACATGACTACTGACCCACTGGACAAAGCATTTCCACCGGCTACCAGTGCTTGCAGGCTGAGGACCCGTTCTTATCAGCTGGGAAGCAAACGCAGTCTGAGGTGGGAGTTCTAACCCAGCATGCACCATTCTAACTTCCAGATACCTGGAGCTGGGTGAGGAAGAGGTGGGAGAAGGTGAATCATCTGGGCGGGCCTGGCACAGAGGTCTCTGAAGAGATCACATTTGAATACACGCGTTGTGGGATTTTATTTGAGAAGTTGCTACTATTAGTGATCATTGACCATTGACTAACAGCTAGAGGTAAATTCTGAAACTATTACCATGGTCTCTGTGGGACTCAAAAATGATTCTAGATTTAGACATCTAATTAAGGAACTCCACATATGCGTTTCTTAAACACAGCCCTAGTTGAAATTAGAAAATCAAGTATTTTTGAGTCATGCTTTAAAATAAATGAGACATGCCTGGCTTGGAAATTTTATGTGTGTGTGTGTGTGTGTGTGTGTATAATTTTATTATGTATATAACATATTATTTATATATTACATTCCCAGGTCTAGGTTTAGTGACTTGTGTGGCTTTGGGTTAATCTGAATTTTTTTCTACCCTATCTCAAACATTAATAGATGCTCTCCCTATTCTATTTATAAAATCCAAAGCTCTAAGTTCTTTTCATGGATGTTTGCTTATTTGGAAGTGATGAGTTTCCATCCTGTTTCGTATTTCCATTTCTGCCTGTTCATGTGACCCGTTCAGAATGACCATCACAGGAAGGCTTTCCCATGTTGGTCAGTGTGTGCTGGATTCAGGACTATATGCATTGCTGTGTGATTAAGAGTGTGCGGGGGGGGGGGGGGGGGGCGCGTCTCAGCTGAGCTCTTGTTCCATTGTTTGTGAATCTTGTGGTCAAAGGGGTTTGCCTTCAGTTTCTCTCTCGATGTTGGAGTGTGGAGAGTTCTTGCCTCAGGGACATCACTGGGTTGACTCTGTGGTAACGCAGGGATGACAGAGGGTGCCTGGGAACCATGCCATTAGGATTGCTCTTAAAGTGCCCTGGCTATGTAGACTGAAGGCCTGAAGGCGTGCAGGAACCTATGGCCCTTTTTCTTCTTTTATTTATTTCCTTTCTCTTCCTTATCCTGTCAGCTCTGCACAATTACTCTGACATGTGCCTTTTAACTAGCTTGTTAATTTACCCTGCAATTCAGCTTCTCTAAGATGAGTATGTATAGATTATAGTATGTAGAGATTATAGAAAAGTTTATCTGTTGACCAGTTTTCAAAGAAACAAGGCATGTCCTAGCATTATTAACTCCCAACTTGACACAACCTAGAAGCATCTGTGACAAAAAGCTGAACTGTCTTTATCAGGTTGGTCTGTGGACATGTCTCTGAGGGATGGCCTGGAGGGTTCCTTGTTGTAGGAGGACCCAGCCCACTGTGATCCCTGTGGCTTATGCCTTTGGACAGAGCATCATGGTAGTAGAAGGCCGGGCCAGAGAATTTATTCACCTCATTGCCGCTGAGGGACAGAGCAAAGGGCACAAACAGGAAGTGGATGAGACACGACACAGCATCTAAGGATACTCAACTAGCAACCTCCTTCCTCCAAGCGGGTTGCCTCCTGCCTTTTTAATGCCACTCAGTAATACCATCACATGAATTCACCAAAGGGTGATTCCATTTGTCAGGGCAGAGTCCTTGTGACCAAATGGTCCCTAGGAACACCCTCACAGACTTATCCAGAAGCACGCATCAGTAATAGACATTTACTAATCTATCTGAAATCATGATCCAGGTGAATCCCTGTGAGCAATTTCCCTGTGCTCAGCAGAACCTTCATCCATACTTCTGTACCCATTCTGGTACCATGTAATTTTGCTGGCTCAAAGTTTGCTCACTCCTCTGACAGGACTCCCCACCAGTCGTATACTTGGGTGAACCAGAAACCATGACCCATATCCAACAATGGATCTATTCTGCCCTGGGCTGCCATAGATGGCTGTGGAGGAAATCAAACCCAGTGTTCTCAGATCTTCTCCTTGTCAAAGAAGCTCTCCCTTGAAATGTGTATTTTATGGCCTCTCTTAGTTTCTATTGTCAGTTACAGTCTATCCATCAGTGTTGTTTTGATGAATGAAGTACACCTCTCACTTTTCAGCCTCCAAGTGACAAGGGCAGGCCCTTCTGTTCCTGCTGACAATCAAATCATCCCTATGACATCCCTTTGGAAGCACCATCCTACAATGGAAGGGATTCAGGGAATATTGAACAGGATGCTCAGAGCGTAGGCAAATACTACCGTGTGCTCTCCCCCTGCCCTCCTCCGCTGACCCTCATCATCTCTTACCACACCATCCAGGGAAGGGGCTGCTACTCTCCTCTACCCTGTCAATCTCTCTGAGGGCTATTTGCCCTCCATGGCACATCTGAGATGGTGAGCAGATGGTGTGGGCCCATCATTTTGGACTCTGGCCCTTGGAAACTATTTGTTTTGTTTAAATACAGAAATCCATGGTGTATGGACTGGAAAGCAGGCTTACTTGATAAAAAAAAACATGCCTCGCAAGCATAAGGGCCTGAGTTGAGGCTCCCCAGAACCTCTGGAAAGAGCTGGGCACAGAAGTCTGCTCCATAATTTTAGAGATAGTAAGATGGGAGGCAGAAATGGGCAGATCCTTCCAAGATGCACCACCCTACCCATCCCCTACACAGCCTGTGTGTCTTATCTGAAGAATTGAATTCAATGCAAGTCAGCTTAACAAAGAACAAAAATGGATCGTTCTAAGATCTCAGGAGTCTTGTGGAATCCAAAGACATGAGTTCATACAGACTGAGAGAAGCATAAAAACTGGAAAGACATTGGAGACAGACAGTGATTCTGTAGTTTTCTCCTTGGCCCACTTGATTTCTTGGGCCTCCTTCAGCCACCTGTCCTCTGCTTTGTTCGTACAAGATTTTCTCTGCACACAGCAGTCACCCATGGCAGCCAAGCTTTCAGATCCAATTCTAGATTTCCTGGACTCAAGTTGATTGCCCCAGTTTGGGACAGGTGGCCATTCCTAGTTCAAGTTATGTGCCGTTGCACAGTTTGTCACAACAAAATGACAGTCACTGTTTAATAGTCTAGAGTAATCCAGGTCTTGGAAGGTGGAGACAGAAAGATCAGCTTGAAGTCATCCTTGGCTACATGCTACATAGGAACCAGAAGCCAGCCTGAGTTACAGGAAGCCCTGTCTCATTAAAAAAAGAAAAGAAAAAAGAAACATATTTATACACACACACACACACACACATATGTAGTGAAAGTATGTGTTGAGAAAAGAATGTCAATTGATTGGAGGAAATGTCAAAACAAAGTGGCACATAGCAAACAGATCTTTTTGTTTTGTTCTTTGTTTGTTTGAGATATACATAGTCTCTACATAGTCCTGGCTATCCTAGAACTTGATATGTAGACCAGGCTGGGCTCATTCTTACAGAGATCTGCCTGCCTCCTCAGTGCTGGGACCAAAGGTATATGCCAATGGATGTATATTTAAAAGGGAGAAATAAACGTATTTGGATTATAAAGCAACCTAGTAACTTGGAATATTGTATACATTATGGTGTTTTCCTTAGTGGATTTATACTGTGTGTGTGTGTGTGTGTGTGTGTGTGTGCATGTGTTCAACTTTCTGTAGGACACATATGTAGTTAGTTCTTATGGGTACAAAAGCATTACAATTTAAACCAACACGTTTCTTTACAACACTATGAAGATCCAGAAAATAAGTGGTGGGTTTTTTGGTTACCTCTGTTTTTATTTGTTATTGGGATTCTATTTTATTGTGTTAAGTTGTAAATTTAGTTTAATGTGATTTGTTTTTTATTTTTTATTTTTTATTTTTTGTTTTGATACAAGATCTCAAATTCACTATGTAGTCCAGGCTCTGGCCTTAAACTCCTGGCAATCCTCCTGCTTCAGCCTCCTGAGTACTGTTAATATTACAAGCATTCACCACTATGTCTGTGACTGGAGACCTTGCACATTTAGTCAGAGTAGCTATGCCCAATCACCTTATTCACATTTTGACTTGGTCTTTTACTTTGCCAGGAAATTTTGAATAAGTTATCCTAAAGTCTGAGTGTCAGTGTCCTAACCTATAAAATGAGGATGCTGTTCTGATGTTGCTGTTTGCAGACCTCTGCAGGAGAAATGGTTGAAGCAGGTTCTAATCTATCCCAGGCTGGTATCACATTCCTGTGGAGTCAAGGATGACCTTGAACTTTGGATTCTCCTGCTGCTCTCTTTCTGATGCTGAGATCACAAGCATGTACCACCATACCCAGTGTGTGCGGCACTGTGAGCAAGCCCAGGGAGGTATGGATGCTAGGCAAGCCCTCTCACCTCTGAGCTGCAGCTCCAGCCCTTTCAGAAAAACTCTGAGACTATATACTTATTATGCATTGGCCAGCTCAGCAACAGGAACTAACATCCCTATTCACTGAGCCACCCTAGGGGTTTGTTTGACCTTCGAATTGCTTAGTTAAGAACGTGATCTGTGGCCATGAACTAAGCAAAGTTTGTCCACTCACCTCTTATGACCAGTTCTGTGGTTTCTGTCGGCCATGTGTCTATAACCCCAGGATCGGATTTCTAAGCTAGTTCACAGATGCAAAAAAACAAGAGTTCAATCAAAACTGAAAATGCAGAATTTTTTTTTTTTTTGCATTGAAAACAGGTTATTTATTCCTACCTTGAACTCTCTAGCCTCAACGATTGAATACGGACAACAATAGGAATTGGAGAATGAACCATTACAGCTCAGATATAATGTCTATAAACCTCCTAGGATAATGCATGTATACAGCTGGTGTCCAGTAATGGCGTCTACCATGTTTTCGAGATAGGGTCTCACTAGGTTGCTCAGGCTGGTCTCAAACTCCTGCACCCTAGTGATCGGCTTCATCCATAGCCACATGAACTACAAGCCTGTACTAGCAAGCACAACTTTCTTAATATGTATTTATTTATTTATTTATTTATTTATTCGCTTTGAGTTTTTTTTTTTTTT
>NW_022196903.1:91171894-91197769 GCF_008632895.1 Mastomys coucha | reverse complement strand
ACCAGGCTGGCCTCGAACTCAGAAATCCGCCTGCCTCTGCATCCCAAGTGCTGGGATTAAAGGCGTGCACCACCACCGCCCGGCCGCTTTGAGTTTTTAAAGTAAGTACTCTGGTAGCCCAGGAGATTGGCCTTGAATTCACTTTGTAGCCAGGACTGATCTTGACTTTCTGTTCCTCCTGCCTCCACTTCCCAAGCACTGGGATTCCAGGTGCACACCACCACCTCCAACTCAATTTGTTTTTCAGACTGGTTTTAGAAACGTCTGAATTTTTATACCATGCTTGAAAGGAAAAGAATGTTGTCCAAGCTTTTCAAACGTGATCTAACAATCTCAACATTCATGGGCAAAAATCGACACAGCAACTGTGATGTTGCTCATCTCAGTGCTGGAGACAAGCCTGGGTAGCTCTCAGAAGGAGACCCATATGCTGTAGAGCAATACATGCTCCCATGCCACAGAACATGTGTGAAAAATAAAGCCCTAGATGGAATTTTTCCAAAAATAACCAGAGTGAAAGGCGCAGGAGGTAAAGCCTTGAACTGGAGGTTATATGAGTGTGCATGCACATACACACTTAGGCGTAACATGGATAGATGGTTTCACACAAAAAAACAGTGCGTGCTTCATTTGGAAAAGTGTCTAAAGTAACAATATTAAAGAAAGACATTTAGTATAAAAGTGTAAGCTAGAGGCTAGGGATGTTGCTCATTGCAGAACATTTGCCTAACATGTGTGAAACTCTTGGGTTCAATCTCAGCACTGCACAAAGAGCTGGGAAAAGAAAAGACAAACTGGGAACGGTGGCTTGCATCTGTAATCCCACTGCCCAGCATGTGGAGGCCAGGAGCTTTTAAGTTTGGGGCCAGACTAGACCATACAGCAACGCTGTGTCTGAAAAAGAAGAAAATACCTGTAAATATACATATCAGAAGTGAACATGAAGGTGGTCTTCAGGGTGCCCCTCAAATGGGACGGTTTGGAGGGTGAGTTTATCAAGAGAAGAGTCGTGGCTTTACAACCAGCATTTCCCAGCACTGCGATTTCAATGTAAAAAAAAAAAAATTACATATTGAAAATTGATATGTCAAACTGTCAGCTGTACACCTTAACTGCTAACTATAAACGGGGATCTATTAAGAGGGTGCAAAGAGTTCAAAAGTTGAGGCCTTTGCACTTGAACTTCAGTCTCATGTTCCTCTCCTTGTATTAAAAGTATCAAATTTACCAGAGTGCAGACATGATGGAAGGTGTTTACATTTGTAAAATGTCATGGTGACTCAAGGAAACATGCTTGTTTCTGAGAGACCTGCTTCTCTCTGCATGATCTATGCCCTGTGTGAGGTTGGCCTACTATACGGACATTGGTTTTGCTGTTGCTATTGTTTCCTAGTACATTAAGCAGTCCTAGCTTTTTAATCTTATTCTTACTTTGAACCCACGAGAACATCCCCAGGCATGCCCAACCTTTTGACATTGTGACGCGGTATTATTATCTTCAAAGTTCACATTCAAAAACTGTACAGTCGAGTTATTAAACAAAAAACAAAAGAAAACAAAACAAAAACCTCTCATGTTGTCTTAAGTGTGGTTTTGTGTTAGGCCCCTTTCGTAGCTGTCCTTGGCCTCATGCAGCCTGCAGGCTGCAGTTCATAGAGAGTCTTGCACGTCTATATAGTAAGTCTGTTTCTGGGAATCCCAACTGATGAGCTCACTGGAGCATGCCACATAAATAGGTAAAGCGAGTCTGCGGGTTTCTGGCAGACCAGGCCTGATCCATCTCTTGATTGTTTTTGTCCCCACAGATGACAGAAGGCAGGCATTGCCAGGTTCACCTGCTGGATGACAGGAGACTGGAGCTACTGGTTCAGGTAGGTATTGGAAACTCTCGGGCAGTCCTTCCCTGCCCTCTTTGGAGCGTGGCGGCCCGTGTCCAGTCTGTTCACCTAACCGTGCCTGGAACTCAGTGCTTCAGAGTGGCTGAGGGAGAAGAGCTCGCTCTGAGGTCAGTCATTGTAGTTTAGTCTTCCTGACAAAATCCTGATTACATCAAGCTACTTGATATATGTGAGTGGAAGCTCTTTGTAAAACATGTGACACTACTTGAGTTTTTAATCTATTTTACTTGTTGGTGATTTTCTTTCTGTTTGCCCAACATACTGAACCAAAAGTGTTTTTTTTTTAAAAATAGACTTGTTGAGATATTCTGTTATACTCATAGATTGGTGTCTAGACTAGTCACCATCAGAGAGAATTTCTCTGGCAGCTAAGGGGAGCAAATGCAGACCCATAGCCAAACACTAGGTAGAGCTCAGAGGACCCTGTGAGAAAAGGGAGGGAGGATTGTAGGAGCCCATTCAGGAGCCTGGTCTAGGACACCAGGAGAACACGGCCCACAGAATCAACTAAGCAGGGCTCATAGGGGCTCACAGAAACTGACACAGCAGTCATGGAGCCCACACTGGGTCTGAGCTAGGCCCTGTGCATACATGCTGTGCTTGTTTAGCTTGGGGTGTTTGTAGGACTCATAACAATGGGAGAGAGGGTGTCTCTGACTCGCTTGCCTGCTCTTGGGACCTTGTTCCTCCTACTGGGTTGCCTCAGTCGCCTTGATATGAGGACTCAGGCCTAGTCTTATTGAATCTTGTTATGCCCTGCTCAGTTACACCATTGCTCTTTTCTGAAAAGAAACCGAGGAGCAGTGGATCTGGGGGAGAGGGAAAGTGGGCTGGAGACTGGGAGGAGTGGAGGGAGGTGAGTGAGGCTGAGATGAGGATGTATTGTATGAGAGAAGAACAAAAGGAATTGTTGAGGTCCTGTGGCCAGGCTACACCTGTGGCTGACCTAGGCTCTTCTTCAAGACCAAGCCTGCTTTATTTTTCTCTTTAAGATTTGTCCCTCACACACACTGTACTCAAGGTGCAATTAAAATTAATAGGACAAGAGCCAGAAAGATGGCTCCATGGACCTGAGTGCTTGTTGCTCTTGTAAAAGACCCAGGTTCCGTTCCCAGCATCCACATGATGGTTCACAGCCATCCACAACTTCAGTTCCAACCTCCACAAGCACCAGGCCAGCACACACTGTACAAACACACACTCAGAGGAAAAAAACACACTCATACATAACGTAAAATGAATATCTTTGAAGTGAAGCAGAGGAATAGCACGTGAGTTTCACCAACTTTTAATCCAGATTTCTTCCTGTTTCCTTCTCTCCTACCCCTGCTTTCTCTCTGTCCCTGCCCCTCGTCCCTTATTGTCTTTCTCCTCCCTCCCTTTCTTCCTGCTTCCTTGCCTTGCCTTTCTCCCCCACCCCCATTTTGTCTCCTCCAACTGGAGACATCCATACTTCAGACCGTCATCATGAGCTGAGAGGCTCAGGGTTGAGAAGGGAGCCGCTCAGGCTGCCGTCCAGTGGCGCCTCTTTTCCACAGTCCCTGCAAGGCCAGCACCAATCAGTCATCAGCTGGACATTCTGGAAGATTCCAAACCACACTCCCCCCCCCCAGGCTTATAGTACCCCCAAAGCTCATAGATAGTTCCTTTCCTGGGTAGATGCTCAGAGCTCAGTGGTACCGATGGCTTAAAGAAGGGTATTTAAGAATCACACAAGCAAGAAAAAGCTGCTTTTGATGGTGTAGGGTGGAGGAAGGGGCTAGTGATGGGAGAGACAGGCGAGCTGGCCGGTGCTGATCAGATTCGTGTTTTGACAGCCCAAGCTTTTATCAAGAGAGCTGCTGGACCTTGTGGCGTCGCATTTCAACCTGAAAGAGAAGGAGTACTTCGGAATAACGTTTATAGATGACACGTGAGTGTTCGGGGTTCTTCATGTCTTCGCCTTCTGCCTGGACTAGGCACTTGCTGATTCTCGTGGTGGGCAACAAGGGAGAAAGTATTTGTCTCCTGTCTAGTTGTGGGTTTCTCAGTGTGGAAAATCTTTCCCCACAAATGTCGTAAAGGAAGAAAAAAGGAGCATAGAGCATTTAAAAGTCTTGCAAATACCGACAAGTGTGGTGGCAAATGCCGTGGCAAATGCCGGTCGTCTCAGAACTCAGGAGGTAGAGGCAGGTTGACAGATGCCAGTTCTAGGCCATACTGGTCTACATATCGAGCTCTGGGCAAGACACGGCTGGGAAGCTGGAGAATGAAACAAACAAGCAAACCTCAAAATGTGTTTAGAAATGTGTGTTAATGAGTTTGTAGTCTATGTTACATGTCATTTTGAATGAGTGGTAATGTTCCTTAATTCACTCCATGTGTCAGTAATAGAAACACTTAAGTTGTTATTCATGAGTATCATGAAGCTAATTTAGTGTTTTGGTATTCATGGTTAGACAGTTTAAAACCCAGTTTGTGACTTACCATCATATATATATGTACACATATACATTTATATGTATATATATATATGTGTGTATATATATACATATATATGTGTGTGTATATATATATTTGAGTATTGAATTATTTTTTCCCTACAATCTAAGTCTCATGCATGTTACCTCAGAGGGTTTTTTGTTTGTTTGTTTTTGTTTTTTTTCCCATTTATCTTCATTTTTCACATTAACATGTTGGAGTGTGTGTGTGTGTGTGTGTGTGTATCTCTGTCTGTTCTATATCAACCTAGTTTGTCTGTGTTATATGTGGTCTGATATGTTACGAGAGGAATCCTTCCCTTTTCTGAAGATATTTTTGCAGAGTCCCTTAAATACTAAAGTCCAAGAACATGTGTTCCAGATACAAAATATGCTGGCCAACCACACGTTCTTTGCATAACTTTCTCTATTTGAGCAGTTTTTTTTTTTCAGTTGTCCCATGAAAATGGGTAGAAAGCAACCTCAAGAAGGAGTTAATTTGTTTTCAACACCTTGTACCCTGTAATGCTTTCTAGCCCAGGGCCTCTAGGAAACCTAACAAAATTGCCAACTCTGGCTGCCAACCCAGATGTTCAAGATGCTTGTGTAGAGATGTACAAACCCCAGAAAAACCTAGAGCCTGCTCAGAATGTTTACTGAAGATGATTCAGCCAAAGAAGAGGGGAGCACAGTGGACATTGCCCTCTTACCCAGAGTCACCCCAATATATGTTCACTCAATAGCTGGTGAAGTATTTGATTGTCTGCCCTCTGCTGGATAAAATAGGAAATGTGGGTGTCTGGTTTGTTTGGGTTTTTTTCCCACAAATCTCTTCCAGAAAGTTCACGTGAGTCAGTGATTAAACTGTCATACATACAAGACTCATGGCCACGAATACATAGTAACTGAATGATAAGCTATGAATCATAATTGCCATGAGTGCTGTCATTTAGGAGGCCATACCGAGATGACGCTAAAAGACTGAAGACTGGAATAATGCATGTGTTTAATGAATGTCTCCTGAGTGTTTACAAGCTACCAAATGGCATTCAGCTGTGAGCAACGTAGTTAAGATCTCTGCTCGAAAAAGTTGCTAACGCAATGCCGTGATCTAGTTTAACAAGCAAAGAGATGATAAGAAAATACCAGAAACTCTGAATGCACTGAGATTGCGTGAGACGCCATATTAAGGAAAGGTGGGGGGATAGTTTTAGATAGAGTGGGCCAGGATGATGTCCAGAAGACAGCATGCATCGAACACCAAGAACTGCATCTACAAACAAAAGCCAAACTGTCCAAAGGTGGAGGCCAGTTTGACTTTTGTGTTTTGTTATGATGTTTGTTGGTTTAAGACAGGAACTCAAGTAGTCCAGGCTGGCCTTGGAACTCCTGACCCTCCCGCCCTGCCCTCAGTCCTGGGTTATATTTATGTGCCACCATGCTTGACTTAGTTTCTGTTCTAAGGAATGTAGGGAAAGCCACTGTGGCAAATGTGCCAGAGAGCAGGACGGAAAGAAGTCCAAGATTTGGCTAAGAATGAGATGGGAGAAATCCCATAGAGTCCAGAAGCTGTGTGACCTGGCAGCTGGATTTGACATCGCTGACACTCAGGTTTCACACCTGTGACCTGTGCATAACAATACTCTTCACACATCAAATGCCATATGGGAGACTTTTGTGGTTATTGTTATTCTAGGGGCTCGCTGCATCCTCTTGTGGCTTTTAAATATCTACCAGGGTTCCCACCTCACTTTAGATCATTTAGTTCCCAAATAAAAATCACTGAGATCTTTAGATGTATAATAAGCATTGAGGCACTAGAGCTGGGCAGATATCAACCCTCCATGCCATTTTGTCTGTTTCCCTGACGATAACCCCGAGATACCACTTGCCGTATTTCGTTTGGGCCACTCCTACTCCATCAGGCCAGCCCTTGTGGGTGTGATCCATGCTGCCTCAGGGTGACCCCTTCCTTCTTCTCCTCACTCTCCTGGTCATAGTCCCTCCTGAGACCCCAAGCCCAGGAAATTCACTTCACCCCCTCTTTTCTCCCCAACCCTGGCTGTAGGCATTTTATTAGCCAATCGGGTAACTTGGGCAGAGGGGTGGGGTGGGGGAAGGTTTAGTAGCATCATTTGGTGTATATGAGACTCTCCTCAATGGGGGGGCACAGATCTTGGGGGGACAGTGTTTAGCATTTGAATACATAGCCGCTGCAGACCAACCCCCTACAGGAGACCCATAGTCCAGTGTTGCATTCTGTGCTTCAGGGCACGTTAAGTAAGAATGCAGAGTCCAGAGCACAGGCACGCATGTAAGAGAGGCTTTGCACAACACTGGCGTGATTTCACAAAGTTATCTCTAGAAGCAGGGAAGACACACAGAGCCCACGGAGGGGAAAGGAGGTGACAGCCCAGGCAAGCATCACTTGAAACAAATGTACGCTGTGCTCTTGCTAAGTGGGAAGACACTAGCCAGGGAGTGGATTAAGAGGTGAGGGAAGGACAAGATCCCAGGTGAACCCCTCGAGGTACAGAGGTGGCAGTGCACCTGCGGCCACTGAAGGAGGTCCGTGGAGGGAGAGCAGGATTTAGAACTACAGTGTTAGCCAGCACGGAAAGAAGGGGCCAGGAGCCCTAAGTGCAGTGCTTTGTCCAGACGCCCCAATTGCTTCACAAAGAAAAGGAAAAGGTCTGGGGACGATGCTACCATGCCTGTAATCCTGGCACCTGGAAGGTGAAAACAGGTATACTGTGCACTCTAGGCCAGCCTCACCGATATATGAAACTCTATCAAGAAAGAGGGGGCCTGGGGTGAGCTCACTGGGTAAGAGAGCTTGGTGCACAGTCATGAGGACCTGAGTTCTAATCTCTGGGATCCACGTTAAAAAAAAAATAAAAAATAAAATAAAATAAAACAAAATAAAAAAACAGCCTGGCTACATGCATCTGTAACCCTAGGGAGGAGGAGGAAAGGGGACTGCTGGGACTTGCTGACCGGCAGACTAACTCCAGATTCAATAACAAACCCTGCCACAAGGGAGCAAGACTGAATGTTATAAATTAAAGCAAGATACCCACTGCTCTCTTCTGGTCTCTGCATACATGTGTGCGGATACACTACAAACATGTACATCACACACATACCAAAAAGAGAGGTGGCACAGCAGGAGTGATTTCCTCGGAGGTCTTGGGCCACCACCTTCCTTGTCTACCCTGGGATTGGTGGGCTCCTTTCCGACATCCTCTTTGTGGACCACAGAAGTCAACCTGTGTGCCCTGACTGCCCTACAGGCAACAGCAAATGTCAGAATTACAACCAGCTGGGGAAGGTGTCTCCTGGCTCTGCCTCTGTTTATTTTCAAAAGTGTGAGTAGGTCTTTTCTGTGAGACTTTGGCCATTTCTACCTTTCCAGGGAACAGGCCTGGAAATGTGTTTATGTCTAAGGGTGTCTCCTCAGAAAGTCTTGCTCAAAAGCCTACTTCTTTGTCTGGTAAATTTTTTTGGAAGGTTTCTTTTTTTTTCTCCCCCAAGCACTCCCTTTCTGTCCACCCCAGTGAAGCCAGCAGTCAGGTCCCTCCCTCTCAGGGACCTCACTGGCTAAGTTGCATTTTCCATCCTCGGTGCCACATCAGCCTTGGGACCGTGGTAAACTGAACAGAGGAAGGCAGGCCTGCAAGGGACAGTGCTAATGACTGTCTTTAGCTCAGGGAGCCAGAAGAGAAACGGGGAGGTAGACCACAGTTACATAAGGAAGGCACCAAGTTAAAGCAGGTCCCTGACAGAGAGGGCGGAATTCCTTGGGCTGCCCTTGCTTAAGGCGTCCCAGCTCTGTGTGCAGGACAGTCTTCCGCCTCTAGAGGGCAGCCTCAGCCCTCCTTCCTTACATGGGGCCCTTTTGTCACCTCCCTTCATCCATTTTGGAAAAACTTTGCTGAGTGACTTTTGTTGATGAAGAAATAACATATAAGCTTTACAAGACAATAGCATTGGATCTCTGTCCTTTCTGGTAGACAATGGTGCTTCCACTGTATAGAATCAGGACCAAAGAGAGAACTTATGATTGCAAAGAGAGGCTTATGGTCACGAGTGCTTGTCTTTTGTTTGGTTGTTTGGATGGTTTAGTTTGTTTGTTTGTTTAAGTTAATTAGATTTCCATACTTATTGATGAAAACACTTAAAAACAGCAAGATAAAAACATTAAATGAACCTCATTACATCTTTGTATTTAGGCATAGGTAATTTTCTCTATCTTCCTCAGAGCTTTCATTCAGTGGAAAGGACTGTAAATAGACTTTAAGAAACAAAACTAAGGAAAAATCTAGTATATGTATTAGTGGTGCATGCCTATAATCTCAGCCCTTCAGAAACTGAGGCAGGAGGATCATGAGATGGAGGTTGACCTGAAGTACATGTCAAGGCCAGAGTCTTCACAACAGAGGGACGCCAGTCTCAATTATAAACAGCAGAATCTAGGTTCTAGGGTGGTGACAGAGCTCGTGTTAGAGCTCTTGCCAACATACACAAACACTCAACTCCCAGCAGAAGGAAAAATTTAAATATCTAATATATGCCTTCACGCTTTAAAAGTATATTTCTACTACATATACATGAATATCTCCTTGGAGTGTTTATTATGGTTAAGGGCAGCCGCTCGTGTTATCTCCCCACTCTGACTGTAGCTTCATCCAAAGAGGTAACCAGCACCCACACCTTGTTCTATATCTACCTGGAATTCTATATTAAACTTTCTCCCCATGTTTAATTACAGCTTGCCCCTGCTTCCGTCTAACGCAATTGCAATGTGCGGCATGTGTGGTGTGCACTTGCCTCGTTCATTCTTACACAGGGTTCTGTGCAGGTTCGTAGAAAACATGTTATACATCTTAACTCATGCCACATCTCTGTAAGGAAAGACTAAAGGACATGCCCACCCGTGATGGTGTGTCACACCCTTTCGAGGATGAGGCAGGAGGATTGACATGCGAAGCCATCCTGGCTGCACAGTGAGATCCTCTTTCAAATCTCCCCCAAAGAAAAGAAAAGAATGAGAAAGGGGAAAGGAAATGGGGAGGAAAAGCGGGAGGAAGAGAGAAGGGAGAAGAGGGAGAATTCAAAGTTAGTCTAATCTGCTATAAGAAGCCTTGAAAGACTTAAAACGATGTGCCATGTATTTAAACACTTGTTTTTAACAGTTTTGAAGCTGAAGCATCCTAAGTATCACATTAAACATGATAAAATAAAATGCAAGAATCCTTTAACTTCTGCCTTTTGTTTTTGTTTCATTTTTTTTTTCTTACACACAATCTCACTGATTCTAAGAAATTTTCCCAAAGTTCCATCAAGAAAATATTGGGACAGTTCCCAGTTCCCAGCAACCATATCTTGTAATTATAGAAACAAATATACAGAAACTGAGCCCGGTGTTATAGAAGGTAGGGCATAACCATCTCAAATGGTACTGGACTAAGAGCGGTATCATTTACCCCATATTGAGAGCTCTGGGTTTAAATTCCCAGCCCTGACAGTTTTCTTGCATATTTACTATAAAAGATAACATTTAATAAATGAAGACATCCAACTTGGTTGGTGTGCGTGATGGGGTGCAGTGAAGACACCACTGGGATCGCTCCTCCATAGTATAGTTAGGAGTAAGGCTTTTACTGTGAATAAGACAGAGGCATCAGAAGTCCAGAGCAGAGAGAAAATGAAGTAGACTGGACATGTCTATGAGATATGTCTGGACAGGGTTGTCCATGAGAGAAGCTAGGAGGTGGCAGACATCAGGGGCAGCAGGCAAGTCATGTGGGCCATGAAGACGAGTAGCTGTGAGGATGGAAGGGCCAGGAGGCTAACTTGGACCTTTAAATGTATAACAGGGACTTGTGAGTGGGGACTGAGGGACTTGGAGGCCAGCTGGGACTTTGATGTGTAACAAAGGGTACATCAATGGAGAGCCATGTCCTTTCTGCCAGAAGCCAGGGAAATGACTCCTTTGTGGGGTCAGAGGGAGGGCTTGTTTTAAAAATGTCCAGGTAATGCTAGCTTTTATCTGACTTGGCCACCAGAAGCAATCCTTTTATAGTCTAACCTGAGCTCATTTCTAGACACATGGGCTGCCCGAGACCTAAGAGTTGACAAAAAGTACCTGCTTAATAAAGAGTAGCTGTTATCATATTTTTAAAAAAGATTTACTTATTTATGTATGTGAGTACACTGTTGCTCTCTTCAGACATACCAGAAAAGAGCATTGGATGCCATTACAGATAGTTGTGACCCACCACGTGGTTGCTGGGAATTGAACTCAGAACCTCTGGAAGAGCAGTCAGTGCTCTTAACCACTGAGCCATCTCTCCAGCCCCAACTATTCTCATTTATACTGTTACCATTTGGACTTACCTTTCCCATCTGCTTTGTTTCTAATTTTTTAAAACTATTATGTCGTAAACATATTTTCCTGCATGTATGTATGTGCACCATGTATATAGAGTGGCCATGGAGAACAGAAGAAGGCATTGGAACCCCCAGATGATTGGTTATGATCCAATCTGTAGGTGCTAAGAACCAAATCCCAGATCCTGTGCAAGAGCAACGGTGTTTGCTTCTGTTGAGCCCTCTCTCCAGCCCGCTTTTCTATCTACTTACATTGAATGGCAGCTTGGAATTTCCTGAGTTTGTCTTTTAATTATTTATTCAAGGACCAAAATAGGCTGGAAAATGTTTTCTAGCTTATAACAGATTTTGCTGGAATTTGACATCCCCTTCTCACCACCAGAAATGTGTTCTGAAACTGGATTTAGTTTAAGCACATTCAAACAGGCTCTAAGATGGATAGGCCAGTTGAACAGCGTTGGAAATCATGTAAACAATCCATGGAGCGTCAAGCCATAAAGGTCAAGGTCTTGAGAGAAGTGTTTATACCTGTGAACTGATGAGGCTAGGGAGTAAATAAATATTTAAACATCTGTAAGTCATGTGTCCATGGAAACAGCTCCGGAAGAGTGCCGGCCTGTGCGTACATTAAAGACTGTACTGCTGTACTTGCGTCCCCTAGATTTGTATCTAGAAAATTTGTTCCAAGCAATTTTACAAGCTTGTTTTACGACCACACTGCCTTTCTCTGTATAGATTTAGATAATTAATTTAACAATAAGTTTAACAATACCCTATAAGTATTTGGACTATTTCCAGACTTTTGACTATCAAAGTGAGTGATTTTTTTATATAGGGGTCATTTTTTAATGTGCAAGTTCCTCTTGACAAGCTTCTCCAGTTGGAAATGCTGGCTCGCAAGTAGACAGCATTCAATAGGTGTGGCAGAAATGGCAGAAATGGCCGAAGCGGCCTCACGGCCTGTTGTATTCTCTGCCTGGTGTGAAAGCGTGAGTGCTTCCAGGCAGCTGTGCCAGCACCGTCTGTTGCTGAACTCTCTGTGTCATCCTCTACCTTTGCTTTGTTCTTGCAGGGGTCAAGAGAACTGGTTGCAGCTAGACCACAGAGTTCTGGAGCATGATTTGCCTAAGAAGCCTGGGCCAGCCATTCTGCACTTCGCTGTCAGGTATGTGCAGGTGCATGCAGCCTTCACCTCCTCTTTTGTTTATTTTTATTTTTCAAGATTTCTAGAAGTCAGAGGTAGTGAGGAAAAAGAGAAAAGACCCTATGAGAACATTACCTTGAGAAAGAGAGTGCCTACTGTCTTGGTCTAGGTTACCATAGAGACTAAGTAGCGTTGTTTTCACTGAAGATGAAGGAGAGAAGCAGCTTGCGTTACTCCTCAAAGACTCTTAGAGTAAATGGAAGGCCAAGGAACCTGGGAGATTTATTTTAATGTTAAGCCTGGGGTCTTATTTTTTTTTTCAGTAAGCTATTAAGATTCTTCAAATCAGAAATCTGGCAAACATTTACTATTCTACTTTGGGAATAATATGTGCTAGAGATGTTGAAACAACTAACTTTTATACAGTTCCATGTCTTAATTGAAACTGAAGATACAATGCGAAACAACTGCACAGAGAAAGAATTATCCCAACAGCTCAGAGATCTGAATTGTTTACTGCAGAGATGGACAAGGATAACTCTCACGACCCTTGCCGTGTTCTATGAGCTCTGTTCGAGGAAAACCCCTTAACAAGGTCCTGAGACCCAGGCATTTAACTAAATCAGGGGTTTTCTCAGAGCTGGCCCACCAGGAGAGTATTTTAGGATTAATTATTACCAACCTAAGAGAAGTAGAGTGTTTAAAGACTAACCAACCCTCGTGCCCTCTCCATAGCTTAAGATACAAAACATCACCAATGGAGGGCACAGTTCTTTCTGTCGTAGCCCTGCCCCCACTTTAAACCTGATGGATAGCTTTACAACGACTTTGTACTGCTGGTAGAGTGTTCATAAACCAAGCTTCCTTTCGTAAAGCTGATTCAGATGCCCCCACCGGGAAAGGTGCTTGCTCCCAAGCCTGGCTGCCTGAATTTGATCCCTGCCTCACATCCCAGCCCGAGTGAAGACAAAACAGTGGATCCCTGAGGCTGGCTGGCCAGCCAGCCAGCCAGGAGGCAGCTTAGTGAAGCCCCTCCCCCTCCCCCCCACACGAGTGGACAGCAGTAAAAGAAGAAAGCAAAGTCCAACAGTTGTCCTCTCTCCTCCACAGGCATGCACTCATACACGTAAACATGTGCCCCCAGAACAAATAAGTGTAAAATTATCTTAAACTAACTCGACATGAAGCATAGTCTAAGATCATGTGGAATTTTAATGAAGATACACCTCATGTTATACTATGATGCTGGAAACCCCACTCTCTCCCCTCCCTCCTTTCGCTTCCTCTTTCCTTCTTCTTCCCTTCTTTTCCTCTTACACCTCCTTCTCCTCCCCCCCTTCTTCCCCTCCTCCTTCATATAATATTCAGGCAAAGTAAGTCATGGTGAAATTTTACAAATATCACTGTGTCCATTATTAGTGCCCAAGAAGGAGGGCACCCCGAGTGAGTTGTATAGGTCTAAATCATAGCTAGAGAGGTATCCAAGGATCCTAAAGAAAACCTGGAGTTTACTGAAAGGGTTCTTTGATGTAAGGCGTATGTGCCCAGAAGCCAGTGAATGGAGGAGAGCGCTGCCTGTTAGTCAGAAGGTGAAGGGAAAGCTGGTGTGACGGAAGTACCTATAAGGAATGAAGTTATCCCTGTGAGCATTTCAAACTCTGAAAATACAGAATGAGGTGTTCCCCTCCACCGGAGGAAGTTCCTCTCCACAGGAATTTCCTTTACCTCTCCCTTCCCACCTTGCAGGAAAAGTGGGTGGGTTATTTAGTGGCTTACTGTCTGTATCTTACTAAGGATGGGGAAAATATCTGCTTCTCTGCTCTTGCATACTTCAGCTGGCCAGCCTCTGGCAAATGTACGGGCTGCCCCTGGCTATGTTAACTTCCGGGCACCATCAACATCCTTCTACATTAATCTTTGTGGACACTTGCCATGTTTTTTTTTGTTGTTGTTGTTTTTTTTTGCTGTGTCACAGCCCAGCCAAAGCAATATGTCTTTGGAGAATCTTAACGAATATCATTTATTTAGTGACCACATTTGTGTGCCTGTTCGGCGACAGCTGCTGAGGTCTAGCGTGTGTCTGAAAATTCCAGAGAGCAAACCCTGCCTTCCCTTCCCTTCCGACAGTCCTTCACAAAGCCTTGCTATCTTCTGCAGTAGGTTCCTGGAATTCCACAGCAGTTGGTGGTGGCTTGTTCCTGGGGCTTCTGTCCCTACTTAGCACTTATCTCAAATGTCCTGTGACTGAATCTTGTTAACTTTCTCTTCTCTGCTAGCATAATTGAAACCCTTATCAAGGCTTTAATGATTCACTTAACTCATCCTCCCAGCAAGACAGGGACATCATCATAGCCTTTATTCTTCAAAGGAAGCAGTTGTTACTCCTGCTAAAGAAGTGATCATGAAGAAGCACACAGGGTAGAACTCTCTGAATCCTGAATGGGCTTCACTAAGGTCACAGAGTGGAGGATCACAGTCCAGGGACAGCTAGCGAATGGCTTTTGTCACATTTGCTTGTCACAGTGGTTTGCCTGGGGTTCTTGCACCATCAATTAGAGAACAAAGAATTGTCTGTCGGTGACATTTCCATCTGAGGAAAGAACCCGTCAGGTTGCTTGTGTTGACTAGAAATGTAACCAGGGGACTCAAACTAGAATTTAATTTTTTTTTTTAACTAGAAAAACTTAGGTATTATTAGGCTCACTTGTAATCCCGTCCCCAGTGAAGTCAATCAGGTGGATCCTTGAATCTTGCTGGCCAGCAAGCATAGACTGCTTAGTGAGAGCCTTGGTAGTGAGCATCTCTGGGTGCAGGGATAGGGGATAACACACACACACACACACACACACACACACAAATGCAAACAAAGATATTATTAGGTTGTTTTGTACTTTGAATACTATAAAGGCATCTAAATTGTCAGGGGTCCCTCATGTGTGGACACTAGGTGATATGCTGGGAGAACACAGGGGCCCCTAATGCATGGACACCTAGTGATGTGGATATGCTAGAATACAGAGCAGAGAGATGTCAATAACATACTAGGATACAGAACACAGGGGTCTTTTATTCCTGGACATCAGTATACTGTGCTAGGGCACATTAGAGCATAGAGGCCTTTCATACACAGCTGTGGTGGTTTAAATATGCTTGGCCCAGAAAGTAGCACTATTAGGAGGTGTGGCCTTGTTGGAGTAGGTGTGACCTTGCTGGAGAAAGTGTGTCATTGTGGGCACGGGCTTTGAGACCCTCCTCCTAGCTGCCTGGGAGACAGTCTGCTCCTGGTTTCCTTTCAGTAAAGATGTAGAACTCTAGGCTCCTCTAGCACCATATCTGGCTGGATGCTGCCATGCTTCCTGCAATGATGATGGACTGAACCTGTGAAAGTGTAAGCCAACCCCAAATAAATGTTCTTTACAAGAATTGCCTTGGTCATGGGGTTTCTTCACAGCAATGGAAACCCTAAAACAGAAGTTGGTATCAAGAACTAGGGCTATTGATGTGATAGGCCTGGTCATACTTTTGTTGGAAAAATGTGGAATTGGGGACTTTGGATTTGGAAAGCTCTGGAATGATTTGAGTGGGGCTTAATGGGCCATTCTCGTAGGTCTATGGAAGACATTGATGCTGAGGGTGATTTGAACTGTGGGAGCCTGGCTCAAGAGGAAAAAGAATGTTAGTATGTAGCCCAGAAAGTGTTTTTGCGGTATTTTTGTAAAGAACATGGCTGCTTTTTGGCCTTGTCTGAAGAATCTGCCTGAGGCTAAGTCTAAGGTGAAGAGAATCAGATTAATTGCACTGACAAAGGAAGTTTCAGAAAAACACAGTATAGACTTTGTCCTCTGGTTTACATTCATGAAGAACATTTTGATCAAGTGTAGCAAGGTTAAAAAGTAAAAATACAAAACGTTTGGCTCAAGTAGTAAAGGGGCACCAGGAAGTGAAATGGAGCTGAATCCTGTGTTCCAGGAGATAAACAGATTAAGGAAGTGGTGATCTCAGGGCAAGATCCCACCCTGCTAAGCTTATTGTTTGTGTTTACAGTTGAACAAGGAATATTATGTCATGTTAGGGATTATCACATGGTTATTGCTTTCATTTGGACTTTTAATCTGGAGCTAACTACTACCCAAAAATGTAAGTCACACTTTTGATCCAGATCTTGAAGAGTAGTGGCCATGAAAAGTTTTGGGTCAGGCATGGTGGTACACACCTTTCCAGCAGATAAAGGGCAAGATGATCTCTGAGTTCAAGGTCAGCATGGGACAGAGCAAGTTCTATGTGAAAAAAAAAAAAAAAGCTTAGGTCCATGCGTGGTAGTGCATGCCTTTAATCCCAGCATTCAAGGAGACACAGCTGAGCATATTCAATCCACCACAATGGCCATCCAGGTGGTGAGCTGGCACACAGTGAGAAATGATCCCCACCAGTGGCCATACATTGCTAGGATGTCTATCACTGTTATTCTTAATGCCACGATTGAACATACCCTGATGCTGACACCAGAGATAGGGTAAGCAAGCTGTTAGGAGGGGGTGAGGGCATAGGCTGTGTTTTATTTCCTCTGAGGGAGGGAGAAGTGGAGCCCAGTGTAATCATATTGGAAACTTTCTCAAACTATGCACAAGCTCTCCCCTTTAGGACCAAAGCTTCCACCTTACCCTCCGACCTGGCCTACGTTCTACTAATATGCCACGGGAGAGGGTTCTGTTGTGGAGTCCCTCTCTCAGTCTTCCCCATGTGAATCTCTGCCTTGTTTCTGCTCAGGAGAGACAATCATGGATGAGGAGACTTCTGTGCCATCCTTGTCTGAGAGTAGATGGCCATCCCTCAGTTTACTGTTGTGCCCATTCATCTGGTAGTTGTTGAGTCCCTACCCTAAGTCTGGTTCTGTGCTGGTGCTGGGGTTGCAACGATAAATGATGATGACAGAGTCCTGGTCCCACAGCCATTGGGAGTGACATTTAAAAAGTGAATGCCTACGCGGTATCCTATGTAAGCGATTCTGGAAAAAAAAGAAAATGCCCTTGGGGTGGAAATTGGGGTGTGTCGGTGCAGCCAGGGCTGCTGTTTTAATCAGAATGGTCCAAGATATCTTATCATAGAAGCTGTTATCGGCAAAGACGTGGAGACAAGGCTAGGAGGTATCAGATCTCTGGGGAGGTTCACCCCAGGCCAGGAGACTAGTTAGCAAGCAGGCTGGGCACTGGGAGCATGGCTGGTAGGGAGCTGTGTTTCTGGAGAGAACCCAAAGGAGGGAGGGAGGGAAGGAGGAAGGGAAGGAGGGATGGACAGAGGGGGGGGGAGAGAGAGAGAGAGAGAGAGAGGCTTGGAGTTCAGGGGCAAGGCACTGAGGCTTGTGGGGTTTAAGAGAGGAGCTGGGCAGTTTCTATAACAGACTCACTAGGGCTGTCGTGTTAAGTGGAATGGGGCAGGTGCAGAGAGGGCACTGGAAGGAATCAAGGTAGGAAGTAGTTGCAGGAGTCCTGGAAAGAAGTGAGAGAGGGGAGGGAAGTATACTGCATCCCACACACTCTAGCCGCTTGGAGATGATGAGAGAGACCTTCAGCAAGGTCTTGTGAGGATACAAGAGGAGACAGAGGGTATGAAATGACTTTACAAAACTTTATCAAATGCAAGAAAGTTCTGACCATGTGCTTTTTTTCTATGGAGAAGTTTCCTCTTTCCCATAATGTAACAAGCCCTCTAGTGGGAAATGGGCTAAAAGTTTGATATGTGTCACCTTTACTCCTGGGCTGGGGGCATGGCAGTCCTACCAATGAGAAAGAAAATGAATCTATACTTTTTAACCTGGCACTCTGACACAGGATACTTCCTCATAGAGGAGGGACAAAAAGAGTCAAAGGAGAAACACACAGTGTTTTCTTTTTGATGTCAGTGTTACACACACAATTTACAAAACCTCGAAGATACATGTTACATTATGTGTGTGAGGACCGTTGAGGGTAGGAGACACCTTCTGCCAATCCCGAGTTCAATCCAAGGATCCACATGCTTAAAGGACACAGCACAGGCTCCCAGTAATTAGCCTCTAACATATGTGTGCATGCACACATGCGCACGCACACGCACACACACTAAATAAAGCGTTGAAATTTTCAAACAAAATTGGAACCAATGTGCACATGACCCGTTTGTGAATGGACATATTATCATTTATGAATGTGAACCATCTCCATGTGAGCTCAAACCTCCCCCAGGGTTTCTGGGGACCTCTCCTCCCTGCCTGGGGTTGTTATCTTACAGCTGTAAGTTATCTTTGGCAAATGCTCGCCTCTTTGGTAATGGAGCCCAGATGTGAACATTTGAGAAGCTGATACTGAGTGAGCTATTACAAGCCTGCCTAAATCAGGAGTGCAGGGACTTGCCTGACCTCCCTGGAAAGGCTCCCAATCCCTCAGGGAGGGCAGCAGCGGGAGGAGGGGGCTGTGCAGGCTGGTACCACCCTGATCCACCCACTGGGACCTCAGTGCCTTTCACCAGCCTTATCCCCTGAGTAGCTCTTCGGCGCACTGTTCCTTTCCTATGGGTCTTTTTCTTTTCCCTTCCTTCCTTCCTATTGGCTCTGTCCCAGATTGTATCCATCCTTTCCCTAGCACCCCAAACACTGCTGGAGACACTCAGGGCTGAGAACTCCTCAGCCTGGAAGAGAATTCTGTTAGGAGGAGTGAGGGGAAACTGCTACCATTTTGTTTGCTTATTGGGAACAAGGAGCATTTGAAAGCCTGCTGCATGCTTTGCCATCCACCTCTGGCCTGCTGTGGGCAGGTTAGACCTCTGGATAGAGGAGAGCAAGGACTAGCAATGATAATACACACATACTCTAATTCCAGCACTCAAGAGGTCAAAGAAAGAGGTTCTTGAGTTCAGGGCCAGCCTGGGCTGCATAGGGAGACCTTGTCACAAAAATAAAAAGTACAAGGAATGAGTTCTGCTCTAGGGAACATCACAGCTACAACAGTGGGCTTCATTACTCTGCTAGATTTTGAAAAAACACTTTATTTTTATTTCTATTTATTTTTATTATTTTCAATGACAGTGAGGAGAGATTTATTGTTGTAGAAAGATACCTCAAGCAAATTCTAGGTGAAAAAGAAAAGATCACAAAATAGTGTATTTAAAATGAAAATGCTTTGTGAAGTATTTAAACACATTGACAAAGAGTTGCAGGGGCTGGAGAGACAGCTCAGCAGTTCAGAACACTGAATGCTCTTGCAGAGGACCCAGGTTCACTTCCCAGCCTCAAATATGGGCAGCTTACAACTATCTGTGACTCCAGCTTCAGGGGATCTGACACTCCCATACAACTTACATGCAGGCAAAACATCAATGCACATAAAATAAAAATCAATTAATCACTTGAAAAGAAAAAAAGAGTTTCAGATGTTAGCAGTTTAAGCCTCTGAGTAAGAATGCCTTTAGTGACAAATATTGACACCACTTTATGTTCTTCCTGCAATGGGCAAGAGTAAATTATTTGAGTAAATCTTGTTGTTGTTTTTTTAATACAAGTGCAAAGAGTAATAAAAAGAAGCTCTCCCATGGCTGTGAGGAGGCAGAGGAGGAGGAGAGTGGCAGTCACAGGGCAAGGGGGGACCATCTTTTTAAAGAGGAGTGTGATTAGCCAAAGGAATAATGGATGCCTCCCAGACTCACAGAAGGGTGGGCAAGGGTGTGAATCTTCAAAGTCCCCCACCCCCATGTCAATCCCTTCTGGATGCAGAGCATCCCAGAACCTGGGAGTAGCTGGGGATGTTTTAATGTCAATTGTGAGTGGCCAGACCGATTCTGAACTTCCCAGTGTGTCTAGGTTTCCACTCCTGAGGTTCTACCATTCTACCTCAAGTCCTGAAAGACTAGAATCCCCTGAGCAAATTCCCAGACCAGATTTAAGTTTCTTACAAATTTGCATTACTGCTCCTAGATCAGATAGCAGGCTGTCTCTGTCTCCTGTGTGTGTGTGTGTGTGTGTGTGTGTGTGTGTATCTCAAGCCAATGAAAGAAAACTTAAGGTACAGTAAAATAAAAAAGTAAGAAGGTAGGGGCAGTGACATGGCTGAGTGAGTAAAGGCACTTGCCCTGAACTCCTGGTGACCCCCAGAACCCATATAAATGTGAAGGAGCGAACCAAGTCCACAAAATTGTTCTCTGACCACCACATGCACACTGTGGTAGCCTGAAAACTCCACCCCCTACATCCCCCCCCCACACACACAATTATCCCCCCAGGAATACCAAAGATAATAAACTTTTCAAGTTAAACATGTGGTATGCTCTTTCACACAGGGTTTCTCAAGGGCCAATATTTGGGGCCAGCTTGTCTGTAAAACACTGAGAGGCATGCCTGGCCTCCTCCACCCACTGCCAGCACTCCAGCCCAAGCCCTTGATCCACATCCCTCCACCCCCATCATGGACAGCAGGCTTTCCTGCCATTCTTGTTCCCATCCCAACTTCTTCACTTCTCAGCCACGAAATTTTGGGTGCAGAGCAGGTACTGCTAATCTAGTGTAAGGGTCTGTTGGATCATCACATGTTAACAGCGATGGAGGCTTCCAATGCACCATAGGTATTTGTACATTTTAAGCCACAGGGTCTGTCTCCATGTGCTGAGTGGATAAAATAGCCCATGAGGTGATATACAGCCTTTCACTGGGGAAGATTTGAGAGTGTCTGGCTTGGGTCTGACCTAGTCCCCTCTGCTCAGGGTGGATGGTCTTAGCATTTATCTTCATTAGTCACCACACCCAGCTGTCCTCTCCTCACCAGACATGCCTCCCCTGCTCCTTTTCCCAGTTTGTTGCTAACGCCTTAGCCTCTGTTTGCCCCTGGGAGGTCGACAGAACTCTGCTTTGAAGAGACAAGCACTTAATAAACCATCCTTAAGGATGCTCACTCCAGACCCTAGCAAGTCACAGCAAGGACCTCACACTCCTCGTACAAGGTCACCAGCCCTGCCCTTCTAGAGAGCTTGGAAAACTCAGTCTTCTTTGAGGGGAAGAACAAGAGGGCAGGTCCCTACAGCCTCAGCTGGGTGTCCTGTCTGGCTTCGCTAGCCAGTCTGGAAATGCAGGAAGGAGGAAGTGCAGTTCTGGCCCTGAGCTCCTAGGAGAAGCAAAGAATGCTTCTCTTGGGAGTTCTCCAAGACAGCTCCCCTCACAGCGGTGGATGAGAGCACAGGGGACCTCCTTCCATTACAACTACTGTGGGACAGCTGAGAGAGATGTGCTTGGAGACAGACATGCATTTACATTAAATTATAACTCAGCCTTTAGCATGCATGGTGGGAGACCATGCCTGTACTGTAGAGTCATTACAAGTAATAAATAGGAATTGATCACTCTGTTCAGAACGTGGCTTAAGATCTGATGAGAGGCTTCCTAGGCATGTGGTTAAAGTGAGTTCTCTATGTATGTATGTATGTATGTATGTATGTATGTATGTATGTATGTATCTACCTACCTGCCTGTCTACCTACAGCGCTCTCTCTCTCTCTCTCTCTCTCTCTCTCTCTCCCCCTTTCTCTCTCTGATGTATGTATGTATTCATAGGTGTAGGTGCCTATGGGTTAGCGAAAGCATCTGTATGTGTGAGTTAATGGGGGCAAGAGGAAGGAAGCACTTTGCTGAGTGTGCTATTTCCACGGCCAGAAGTTCTCCAAACTATCCATGGCAGCTTAGAGAAGCTATGGTGGGGTGTGCTGATCTGGTCCCAACTCTTGCCAGGCATCAACTCAGTTTTGTTATGACTACAAAATGATTGAGTGATTCCTGCCCATGTCACTTCTTGAGAAGATTGCCACCACAAGCCCAGCCAAGACCTTAGGAAAGAAAGAAAGTCTAGGGGCAGGCTGGGCTACAATAGCCATATGCTAATAATTACTAGTGCCATGCATTCTATGCCATGTAGTGTGTGCTGCCCACTATGTTTGTCCCAAGGGAAGAAAGACATTGGGACCCAGACTGATGACCTGAAGTCTGGAGACAGACCTTTGTAGGCTTTGAGACAAGTGTCACCCAGCCCCACAGCATTGATTTGATCTTTATGGATAAATACCATGACATAAAAATGGTGGCTGCCCAAATATCAGTAACTGTTCAAAGGAGAGCCCATCCAAGGAACTCCAGTGATGTGTGTGTGTGTGTGTGTGTGTGCGCGCGCGCACGCGCGCGCTATCGTGTATATGGAGGTCAAAAGTCAACCTCAGATGTTGTTCCTCGAGCAATGTCCATCTTGGTTTTTAAGACAGGGTATCAATGCCCTGGTGCTCACTGTCTGGCCAGCAAGTGTCAGGGATCCACCTGTGTGAAGTGAGTGCCACCATACCCAACTTCTTACATAGGCCTCATGGCTTGAACTAAGAGGGCAAGCTCCTTACTAACTGTGCCACCTTTCCATACCCTGTTCTTTTCTATATACCATCTTGCTATCTGACCAGCAAGCCATCTTCTTCCAAGTGTAGTCTGTCTTTGTCGTAATGGCATTGACTAGAATGTCATGTTCTAGAATTCTAGAATCTAGAATACGAGAGAACCACAAGGAAGGTGAGAATGTGTTGAAGGGCAGGAAAAGAGAGGACACGAGCTGCCCCAAGCAATTCTTCTTCCCAAGAAATTATCCTTCATCATGTTTGTGGTTTGTCTCCAGAGAAACGCCTATTCAAAAAACCTGGCCATCAGATTAAGAGACTCATGGTGAAATTCCTCATAGTAAACTTACAGAGAATAAACACTATCTTTTTCGAAAAGAGCTGAAGCAATAGATGATCATGAGTGAGTCCAGATAGTCACCATCCCTGAAGACCACCTGTGCTTTTCATATACCCCCTACACCTGAAGTTGTCACAGAGATTCCCTTGACAGGATAGTGGATTCAGAGAGCTGGTAATTGCATGTCTGGGCACTAACCAGGGAGAATTGGCAGAGGCTGGTGAGAAATAGGATAGGGACTTGTTCTCAGGAATTAGGATACAGTCAGGGACCTGCACATCAGTGATGAGCCCTGTGTCTGGTATGGAGGGATCTAATCATAGCTGGAAGAAACACAGATCGATTTGGTGCTAGGCCACCAGCAATGTGGGTCCTTCAGTTCTTAAAGCCTGGCAAGAGAACTGCTCAGGTTGATATGTCTTCTGCTTGAAATGGCCTTCCTGCCTCTGTCACCTGCTGACCTCATACATTCTTTAAGAGTCAGCTCAATTGTCCCCTCTCCTGTGGCCCTTAGCCGATGGATTTCATCTTGGCAGCATGCTCCCTTTTATTTATCAGCTGAGTTAACTGCATCCCTCTTGTAGGCTCCCATGATAATGTGCTCATAATGTATTTCATTGAGATTGTTACTACAGGAAAGAATTATATTTGCTTGGAACATGCACTAGTAAGTCTATTAGAACTCTGGACAAGAGAGGAGGGAGAGTATTGCATCTCTGTTCTTCAGCCTTCTACAAGGGATAGGGTCAGAATTTACTTCCTACTGCATTATCTGGTTTTACCGAAGAGAAGAGAGGAGGGCCAGAAATGCTATCTGTAGAAGAACACTGTATATAGCTTCTAGCACTTAATCTGGTTCCTTGCTTGCCAGCAAACAGGTTCCAATTGTAGCTAACATAGAAAGGAACATCATTACAGGAACATGAATCAAACAAAGCCCTCAGAGGAGACAGGGCTTCAGTGGGGATCTGGAGCGCAGGAACTAGAGGACAGAGCCATGCATTAAAGTGATACTGAAAGACTAAGTAAGATCGGGACCTCTGTCGCTCTACCTGTGTTAAATTCCACAGTGAAAGAATTGACCAGTCTAGCCTGGGCCACACAACTACACATCAGAGTGTATTCTGTCCTCCAATGATAGTCCCCTGCTCAACCTTACCCGTTCATATCTAGCCAGCAGCCTTCTCGATTTGCACATGTGATTCTCCTTGCAAATCAATGCAGTGTTATTGATTCAGAGACAGAATTTAAGAAGAAAGTGCTGGAAAGAGAGGGGGAAATCTGAATGGGAATTGGATTTTAAATAGTGTGAAGGGATTATTATGAACTTGTTAGTGTTGAAAATCCATTGCGCTTATGGTTTTTGTACAGTTCTACTTGTGAGAGGAACTTGCTACAATAGTTCAGAGTGACAGTATGCCCGAATGATCGTAATCAGCACAGTGTGTTATGGTTGTGAAGGTTGCTTTTCCTTTATGGCATATGGTCTTTGAAGGGAAGCCTGTCCATCTTCAGTGTCTTTGGATGACTATGATGTGATAGAGTTGATCCTTTTGAGCCAAGCAGGTGGTCACTCAGTAGCCGGTTCTACAGATCTAAATGTTTCTATTTGGCATATACTTTCTCTGGTTCTCTTCGTCTTAAAAAGTGGAGATAAAGTGGGGAATTCCTACACAGTGGCTGGCTCCTAGAGTGCTCTAGGTAAATGGTTACTATTGTCATTATCAATACTGTCATTACTGTCCCTAACTTCCCCATTATCTTTCTTGATTTTTGTTGCCAATCAGGTGTTCAGTGTCTGGTAAAAGAATAATTTCTAGTCATAAATAAATTCATATTTGGCTGGTTGATGGTATGTTAACAATGAATGATCGATATTCATCACTGTACTCTCAACAACGTACAAAATTAATCCTTTGGACAGCAGAATTCTATTGAATACAGAGTGTGGTTTTAAAACGTAAAGGAGGAATAGAAATATAGAATTTGGGGATGAAAAGTAGGTTTGCAATTCTATTGGTATGGCAGGAGATTCTGGGCTAGGAGACCTCTATTCTGGGAGAGCTTCTCCCTTCTAGACAGCTCCAACTCTATACATTAGCTCAAGATCTATCTATCACCTGCTAGCTGCTGCCCACAGATGCTGGCTTTGCTGTTTTGAAGGCAGAGAGAAAACATATGTCCATACATGTTAGTACACTAATGATGACACCAGTCTTGTTTCTCAATATGTTTATTAACATAAGTGAGATAGCTGCCACTCCTGAGGGCTTAGCTTCCTGTACAATTGCTCACCCAGCAGTACCTTGGAGAGGCAGCCAGAAAGAAGTTAACAGTATTCTCAACAGAGTCAAAGAAGGCCAGGTCAGACGTAGCCTATTCCTCAAGCAGAGCTCTGACTTTCCATGGCTACATCTATGAAAGGGTAATAACAGACCTGACCCTGTGACTGTTCAATGGGAGAATACATGAGAATACTGAGCATAGGCCAGCACACAGCAGGAGGCCAGTCAACAGCCAGGATCCTGATGCTGCCCCTCTAATCTCTTACTAGAAACCTCCTTGGGTTATCTTTATAGATAGAGTCAAAGACTTTTTGAAAGAGGGGGGGAGGGGGAGGAGAAGAGGTGGGAGAGGGAGAGAAGGGGGGAGTGGGAGAGGGAGAAGAGAGAGACAGAGAGACAGAGACAGAGACAGAGACAGAGAGAGACAGAGAGAAACAGAGAGAGAGGGGGAACCAGGTGTAGTGGCATAAGCAAGCCTTTGTTCCCAGTCTCCAGAGGCAAGGGCAGGCAGATCTCTGTGAGCTCAAGGCCAACCTGGTCTGCACAGTGAGGCGATGCCAACAACAAAGATTTAAAAAGGAAACAAACCCCACCACCTGGCTGAATGAGATACAGGGACACAGAACCATTCACCTTGGCCCCACAGCAGCACCCAGCCTGACTCTCTTCTTGATATCCACCATCCAGCATTGCAGTGACTGGACCACTGTCTGCTCCTTCACCTCCTGCTGTTTCCTCTTCCCTCAAGCTTCCTGCCTGTGGTTTCTCTTTGCTGCCTATTTTAGCCTCCTGGGAGTCCTTATCTTGCCTCTCCCACTCTCCAAGTGGCCACTTGTGATTAGTTTACCCATTTTTGTCCAATGAAAAGCCTCAGTTGGGAGCTTTCTCTCCCTCCTAGGCCACTTTGGGAGCATCCTCTCTCTCTCTCTCTCTCTCTCTCTCTCTCTCTCTCTCTCTCTCTCTCTCT
>NW_022196903.1:91169392-91171762 GCF_008632895.1 Mastomys coucha | reverse complement strand
TCCCTCTCCCTCTCCCTCTCCCTCTCCCTCTCTCTCTCTCTCCCAGGCCACTTCACCAGCCTGGTCCTCATAGCTGTGCTCAAAGTCAAACAAACTAAAACTATGAAAGACTCCCCAAGGTATCACGACTGTAGTCTTGGTGAGGGTCAAATTCCAAAGACTGTTCATCACACTGTCTGAGTAAGGCTCTGTCTAACAACAACGTTCATCTCTTCTGGATGTATTCTTTTGCTCAGCAGAAACTTGAGTTCCCTTGATCTTCAAATATAGTTCAAACTCCATCCCACCCTTCAAGTTGTTTACTAAAGTAAGGTGTCACAAGGCCTCTGTGGTTAGAATTTACTGGATTCCCTCCATACACAGGCATTGTACTGGCCACTCCATTTGTTGTACAATGTCTTACGATCACAAGAAAGCCCTCCTAGTAAAGTATCAGTGACTCCACCGTACACAAAAGGATCTAGATTTGATGTCACTCTACTCTTGCTGCACAGCAGCAATTCTTAACCTGTGCACTGCAACCCTCTGGGATCCAATGACTCTTTTACAGGGATCACCTAAGACCATCTTCATATCTGATGTTTACATTACAATTCATAACAGTAGCAAAATTACAGTTATGAGGTGGCAATGGAAGTAATTTTATGGCTGGGAGGTCACCCTAACATGAGGAACTATATTAAAGGGCTGCAGCATTAGGAAGGTTGAAAACCACTGCCATGCAGGAATTCAGTAAAGACAGGGGAGAGATTTTCTTAGCAATCATAAATTAAAAAAACAAAAAACAAAAAACAAAAAAAACAGTTTACACTTACTAAGTTCAACTCTCCAAAATTATAAGTTCAGTCATGACACTTACCTTGATAAAGACACAAGACTACACATCTCTATTAATGTTAATAAACAGAGGTGGCATTCTGGATTTTTCTTCCTCGAAAGCCTGTTTTCCCATAACTTCTCATTTCCTTTCCTGCCTTTCACACTTTTCAAAACCCAAGTCTCCCCAGCCTTCATTAATCTCACTTAACAGTGAGCTAAACCCTTTTAAGTACAAATATCCCAGATTTATTCTCCTTCTGGAGCGTCCCCTGACAAGGCGACACACAGAGGTGGCATTTTCAAAACGATCTTCCCATTTCTCTCACACTCCTTTTACAGCCTTTTCAGCTGCATTAGTGGCTCACATATTTTATTAACAAGAAAGGAAAAGAGAAACAAATGCCCAAGCCCCTGTGTGACTTGGAAGGCCTGAAGATATCATCCCCCTACCATGGTCTTCTTGTGTTTTGATTCTCACTGATTTGAGAGCAAGTTCCTGTCGAGGACCCCAGCTGTATGAGTTGCCCTGGGACATTATGTCCCTCCTGTATGATTTCAAGAAGGTTCTAGAACTCAAAAAATGCCAGGACTCAGGTTTACCTGTGCTCAGTGCAGAGCCCCAGTCCTCCCTAGACAACTTTTAGCACTGTGTGTTGATGAGAAAGGTTTGAAGCCTTCCTCCCTTCCCATCTCAAAGCTGTCAGAGCACCCCCCTCCCCCCAGTCCCCACTCTCCACTCCCCACCCCCTCCCATCCCCAGCTAAAAAGGAACTTAGAATCTATAGGTTTACACACTGTACAAGGAAAATCTTAGAAAGGGCATGGGGAAATGAGGCCAGGAGAGCCCTGATTTGCATGAGAAAAGAGCAAAACTAACAGCTAAGGGGAACTTGGCTTCCTGCCAAGGGAAACCCTAGCTCCCCACAGAAAGGGAAAGAGGCAGTCTAACTATAACTCTGTGTGAGATGGGGTAAGGTGGATCTGGAGTCCCCCACCAACCCCAACTCTGGTCACCACTGAGCCAGCGGGACGCCTTGAGGTTCAGACACAACCAGCTTGCTCTGGGCTCTTAATTGGGCTTGTGTGCTCCATCAAATGAGTGGACACACAGTGTTTGCAGGTGGACCTGTGCTGAGTTTCCCTTTAACTCAGGGCCTACACACAGTCATGCTCTGTAGGCGACTTCATCTGCAGGTATGTGTGTGTGCGAGCACAGAGGTGGTATGCGACATAAAAACTAAAGCAAGGCCATGTGGCTCCTTAACGCTGTCTTTGAGGAAATGAAACCATCCCAAGAGTCAGAAGTTAAGTCTGAAGAAATGAACTCCACATACTGTCTTTCAGGTTCTACATCGAGAGCATATCCTTTCTAAAGGACAAGAACACAGTGGAGCTGTTTTTCCTGAACGCAAAGGCCTGTGTACACAAGGTAAGGCACTTGTTTGTGTGTTTGTGGATGGTTTCCCAGCGACTGCAAATGGTCTTGCCTGCCCTTTCACATCCTAGCTTGGGAAAGAAAGAATACAGTCTCTCTCCTTAATATCAGCTCCC
>NW_022196903.1:91164673-91169268 GCF_008632895.1 Mastomys coucha | reverse complement strand
TCACCAACCCAACCCCTCCCCAGCCTCTCTCTCCAACCTACCCTTCCCCAGCCCCTCTCACCAACACACCCCTCCCCAGTCCCTTCCTGGCTCCTCTACAGATGCTGAATGGTGAGCAGGGGGATAATTATACCTCTACTCAGTCACTGCTTCAAAGGTAGTTGAGGGAAGGCTCCACATGGTATGAGCAAGAAAGACAGAAAGATGGATCCCATCAGAGTGCGGGAAGCCTCTTCATTTTAACATTTACCATACTTCAAAAAAAACAAAAACAAAAACAAAAAACACGCCGCAATCCCAGTTCCTGTCCAGACTGCCCGTCCCTAACGTTACACTCTCACCTGAGCTCCAAGGAAACAGAGCTGGCAGCTCAGCTCCACTGACCACTTTCCAGAGCAGGGCTGCTCTCTTTAGACAAGGGCCAACCAGAGGTTGTTTTCCTTTGTCTCATTTCTGTCCGTCAAGGACAAGTTACTTTCACAAACATCAGTAAACATCTCAGGAGGAAAGGATCCAGGTTGAAGTGTTGTAGCCTTTAGTTTGGTTTGCTTTGCTTTTGTCTGGCGTGGGTGTGGGCCTCACAAAGGGGGCTGATCGAGTTTGGAGGAAGAGTGTTGCTATGCAGCCCAGGCTATTTTTTTTATCTTTATTTATTTGTATTGTGTGTGTCAAGGTGCAGGGCTGCACATGCCATGGCACACATATGGAGATCAGAAGGCAACTTTCAGGGGTGGCGTCCATTCTCTCTCTCTCTCTCTCTCTCTCTCTCTCTCTCTCTCTCTCTCTCTCTCTCTCTCTCTCTCTCATGAGTAACAGGGATAAAACTCAAGATCCTCAGCCCGAGTCAGTATCGTCCCTCACACTCTCTTTGTCTCTTAACTGGAGTACTAATTCTAGTTATATATACTATGGCTACTGACAGCCCTGGTCCAACTCTGGCACCTTCCTATGTTTTTGTTTTGTTTTTTTATTTCTGTTAAATGTGTGTGTGTATGTGTGATGTATGTATCTGTACATGTGTGAGTGACTATACGTGCCTGACATAGCACACGTGTCAAAGTCCAAGGACAACCTTGGGAGCTGATCCTCACCTACCACCTGTTAGAGGCACTGTTCACGCACTGTGTCTGAGAGCCCAGCTGGCCCTTTAGTCTCCTACCACTCTCTGTCTCCTATCCCCTCTAAGCACTGGAATTACACACAGACTGTGCCTGGCTTCCCATGAGCTCTGAGGATTAGTGCTTCCATGGCAAGGGATTTAGCATCACCCCAGCCTTTCACTGGGTGTTTTATTATTTCACTTTACTGCCTTGGTTGGATTAACTCCCTTTGGTTTGCTATCTTCATGATTGATTTTTGAGTTGACAGTGTACAGCTTCAGCATACCACATCTGTCTCGAAGGAAGGCTCCAGCATTTCACACATCCTGTAAGATCCTCTGCTTCTCGGTGTAGGCTGTTCCCATCATGCCTCATTTTTGGCTCCGTCTTGAAGTTTTGATCACCTTCAAGGATATTTAAACACTATAAAGGCATATTTTATCAGTGGGACCCCCATTTCTGTTTGTCTTCATTCTTTTTTTTTTTCCCCGAGACAGGGTTTCTCTGTGTAGCCCTGACTGTCCTGGAAATCACTCTGTAGACCAGGCTGGCCTCGAACTCAGAAATCCACCTGCCTCTGCCTCCCAAGTGCTGGGATTAAAGGCGTGCACCACCACTGCCTGGCTTGTCTTCATTCTTTTCTGCCTGATGTAACTTTCCTTCTACCTGAAAGACTTTGGGTAGTATTCTCTGTAATGTGAGAATCTGCTGGTGATTTATTCTTTCAGGCTTCTTTCTGAAAACACGGGCGGGCCTTTGTCTTCAGTTTTTGAATGTTAGTTCATAGGATATAAAAGTATACATTGGCAGTTTTTTTTTTCATTTCTACAAAATTTCATTATGATTTTTCTTATGTTGTTGCTGATGAGCGATCTGCTACCACACCAAGTCTTTGTGGCTCAGTGTGTGATGTGTCTCTTTTTTCCTAGCTGTTTTTCCAAGTTTCCACTTTGGACAGTTGGACTCTATGTTAATACTTTGATACAGCTTTCTTAGCTTTTCTTGTGACATAAGTGTCTTGGGTTTTTAGGTTTATTCTTTATCTTAGATTTAGAAAGGGGGGGATGTGGTATTTGTGAGGTATTCGTGTGTGTTTATACGTGTGTGGGTCATATGTGTGCTGGTGCATGTGTGTGCATGTGCATGTAGAGATCAGAGGACAACCCTGGGTGTTTTTCCTCAGGGACTTGTGTTTTGAGGCAGTCTCTCACTTAGGACCTGGAACTCACCCATTTGGCTGAGCTGGGTGACCAAAAATCGCTTCGTGACCTCTTTTTCTAGGTGACCCCAGACTTCTACGTAAATAAAATAGGTATAGAAATTACTGATAACAAATCATATAGAGATTTATTTTAAAACAATTCTTTGGTATACACACATTTTACCATTTTTTTAAAGATAAAAGTAAATGTTCATACTAATGAAATGGATATGTTTATTTTTACACGTAGAATTCAATCTTGGCTGAGGGTTTGTGATATCATAGGATATAGGAAATCCTCAAAATTTTTCACAGTTAATTAACGTTTTGGTGTTATAATTATCAGGGCGAAGAATGCTTTTTCATACAACTGTGAAATGCAGATAGCAGAAGTGTTGTATTTTAAGGCCATTTGAGAAATTGTTGGAAATTTGGTCCTAATCCCAAGTGAAACTCCACTCAAGGACCTTTTATGAAACTCAAGCGACCAACCCAAGCAGCAATGTTTAAAATCAAGTGTTCTGATACAATGCAATCCAAAGACACACTAGTTTGGTACTTCCATGCTGAGGAATCATGGTGAGGGGAAGTAGCATTCTTTGTTCTCCATAATAAAATCATTATACTTCTGTATGCAGAGAAAAGCTTGTATACACATTAAAAAAACACTCCAGTTCCTAACACTCAGGGTTGTTACCTGTGGGCTGTCTGGTTTCAGGCATTGCTGGCTGGCGTGTTGTTATTTAAGCTGTGCATAGGGCAAAGTCTGCAGTGATGTGGAGAGATGCCACTCAGGCACGCACCGCCTGAAACATCTGGTTCCTTACTCAGTTGATTGCGAATCAGGCTTTGGTTGTAGCACATTCAGAAACCTTTTACTGTTGCCAGATTTTTTTTTTCCTCGAAAACTCCACATTCAGTCATGTTATCCCACATGGGATTGTGGCCTGTCTCAGGAGCTGGGACCAGGCCATTAGAAGTGACTCTAAGGCTTAAGTTGTTCCTTTGTTTTCATTTAGGGTTGAGGTATTCTGTTTTGGTTATGTTTTGTTGTTGTATGTTTTGCTCGTGTGTGCATGTCTGTGTGCATGTGTGATGGTGGTGGTCAGTCTATATGTGTGAGGGTTGCCATGTGCATGTGTTCATGAGTAGGTCATGTGTATGTGTGTGTGCATGAGTGTGAGTGAGTGCAAGTGTGTTATCTCACATAGTTTCTGTTGCTGCATCCTTGGGGCTGTGTTTGAGTATTTATTATAAGAAAGATTTTAAAGAATGTTGTATAGGTTATATGTGACTACTTAACTTCAGACCATATAAAATGTAATTACAATAGCTATTTTCCTATGCTTGGCCAAATAGACTAATTTATGCCTCAGTTCTGGGTGTCTTGGGTTGCCTTTATTTTCCCTTCTGGCCGTGTCTTGCCAGCCTGATGACATGTGATTGCCTGCTAGACTTTTGTATCTTCTTAAAAATTTTAAAATTTGATGTGCCTGATTTGAGTGCTGGAAATGGAGCCCAGATCCTCTGGAAGAGCAGCCAGTACTCTTATCTTCTGAGTCATCTTTCCAACCCCCTAAATATTACTAATTTTTATCTTTTTGAACACGACTTGCTTTTATCCATATGTAAATATTCTTTGTATTTGTTTCTGGGTGCAATCTAGGATGCAGTTTGCTTTTTTCCAGACTTGCTTTTATGATTTGGTAGGCGGGCCCAGAACAGAGCTCAGTCTACTGTCATCTATTTCCCATCACTGGGGCAAGACTTCTGGGTCTGCTTCCCCGTGCCCAGGAATTAGAAGGATTCCTAGTCTGCCTTGAGGCACCAAGCACCATTTCTCACCCTGTCTGAGGACCAAGCACTGCTCCCTTTCAGCCTTTCACAGAGTTCCCACCTTCAGGTAAGCCTTCATGCAGGGTGGTCGCTAGTCTGCTCAGGACCCACGAGGCCGGTCTCTCTTCCCTTGGGGCTCTATTCTGCAGAAGCTTTTCAGTTCAGTTCTTCAGTCTTCCAACTCCAACTCCTCCGCTCAAGGTGTCTGCTGTGCTCCTCATGTTCAGAGTCTGGAAGCCTCGGCAGTAAGTAGAGACAATATGAGACTTGGCTTGGCTTGTTCCAGGCTCACTGTGTATGTTGCCAAATTCTCAAGTGTTTTGAAAACTGTTGAGATTTGGGATGGGGGGGGCAGGTGCATTTTTTTCAGATAAGAGCACACATTCTATCCCTGTTATTCCATCAGCTTCCAACTGAAATTGTCAAAGCAGATTTTTTTTTTTTTTTTTTTTTTTTTT
>NW_022196903.1:91109783-91164587 GCF_008632895.1 Mastomys coucha | reverse complement strand
CAGAAATCCACCTGCCTCTGCCTCCCAAGTGCTGGGATTAAAGGCGTGTGCCACCACCGCCCAGCTGTCAAAGCAGAATCTTTGGCTAGTTCTATGAAAACATTCAAAGGTCGCCAAAACTTTACTATCACCCTTTCTTCTGAGGTTCAGGTCTCCCTAATTGTAGGCTGCTGAGTCAACACCTATACCCAAATGCAGCACTTATGAGGTAGGGAAAGTAGCCTGCAGCCACACTGGCTGTCTGCGGCTGTGTGGAGAAACACAATCACCCTGAGTGACGTCACTGCCTAGCTGACTGTTTTCCAACAGAATGGCTTTCTCTGTCTTGTTTGTGCTGCTATTAATGCCAAGAAAATTAAAAACAAAAATTTAAAGCCTGCAGTTTTAAACTGGTGGTATTTCTCTTGCAGCTTTATATGCTAAACTCCACTTGTTTTGAAGAATATTGTGAAGCAGAACTCTTTGCAATCTACCCCATTGGAGCCTGTCAGTTGCAGGTCCTCCTCTCTTGATAGGACTTTTCTCATGCCTTCCTAGAGAAGTTAGAATACTGTTATTCAGAAATGGGATCTTACTGTATATCCCAGACTCTTCTCAAACACACAGCAATCTACCTGCCTCCGTCTCCCAAATGCTAGGCTCACAGGCATTGAGTCACCATGCCCAGCTAAATTTTACCGTTTTTATAAAACATAATATTGACTATTACGTATGAATGTGCGTGAGACTATTGTTCACATAATTATTCTTTTTAAAACAATTGATGGGAACTTAGAGTGGATATTTTCTATGTAATTAGTATGCACTAGTCAAAAGGCAAGTTACACAATGACATGTATGTTCACAGGACGGAACATCTGTCTGCCATCCAATCTTGAGTAATTCCTTAAAGTGTTTTCCTATTTAAGGACAGTTGACATCAGGCCTATCACCTGAACCATGGCCACAGAAGTAAACACGTTCTGTGAGCACATAGCTTCAGCTGTAGATGTGTAAATAGATTTATTGATTGGCAAATGTGAGTCAGTGGGGTTGACAGCTAGAATTGGGGCTCACTCCTACATCTAAGAGTCAATGGGCTTCCCTCTACAGTGTGTAGGGCACATTCCTCACCCACAATGTGTTAACTTACTCTTACAGCATCCCCCCGAATGTCTTCTTCACATTTGCCAGAGAGCTCCCCTTAGCCTGTTATTTTTTTTTTTTTTCCTTCCACAGAGGACAGAATGAGCCAGAAGAGAGACCTCTGATTGGCAAATACAAAGCCACACTGTTTACATACTTCCTTATGAGAAATATGACTATAAGATTGAATACAGTAGCTGGAGCTCTTCATGCTGATATGAAAATTGGTTTAGAGTCACCAGCTTTAGCCTTAGTAATCTGCCATTTGAAGCTCTGGGTAGCTCCAGTGGCTCTGTAAAGATCATTGCCCATATGCATTGTGAATATGCTGCTGGTGACCTTTAACTGTGTTGAACAAATACCTCATTTCTGACTTTGCATATCCAGGAGAGTCTGGAAGAGAGATAAAGATTTTTCATTGTTGTTTACTGCAAAGCAAGCTCACATATGCACAATTTAACACCACTCGGGCATTCAATGAACTGCTGGTAACTATTCAGGAAGCAAATATGAAGAGCTGATGATCAGCATTTCTTACTTCCTGAGAAATCAAGAGATAACAAAAGTGGCCAGATGTGGCAGCTTGTGTCTGCAACCATAGTACTTGGGACATGGAAGCAGGTTCAAGAGTTCAAGACCACCCTCTGATCTACAGTGAATTCAAGACTGGCCTGGGCTTCATGAGCTATCTCAGGAAAGATATAAACAATAATGTAGAGTTTCTAGAAGAAAAAAATACAGGACATTATCTAGGCATTTATACTTACCATAATTTATACTTTCTAGGGATTGTTGATAACACTTACCTGTATTCTGGTCAACTATAATTATAGTTGTCATCAAAGGACGAATGAGAGAGATTAATTCTATTCTCCTCATCTTGTTTGAAGATGCTTCTTTGTGTAGTAGGCAGCTGTTAATTGCTGAGTCCTGTAACTGATCAAAGTGCTAAGAATAGCTGACTATTGATGCTCAACTCTAAATGGGGCATTGGATTCAACTACAGGAAGGTTCAGGATATATGGCAGAAAGAATGCAGGAGCTGAAGGATGGAGAGGGGCACTGTGATATGCTGTCTTCTGGACATGATATGGCCATTGCACTCATAATTCACTGAGGCTATGGTCACATAAGTAAGATAAGGCCAGGGAACCTGTCAACAACCCAGTAGACAGCACTAACTGGACTTAGTGGGTTTTAGAAAAATAAAAAGAGGAGAGGAAAGGACTGAAATATGGAAGAGAGAGGTATTGAGGAATGTCCAGAGAAGTGAAAGGGAGTAGTTGAGGATGGATATGATCTAGATGCATTGCATACTTGTATACAATTGCCAAAGAATGAATGTTTGTGTATGTACGTATGCGTGTGCATACACACATATGTGTATGTGTGTATATATATAGTGTGTATGTGCATACATACATATGTGTGTATAGATATAGATATAGACATATGATTTTTAATGTGGGGATGGGGCAGGGTCTCACTACATAGCCCTGTGTGAATCAGTTGAGGCCAAGGTCCTAGGTAGAAGGGTCAACATGGGTTTGTGCAGAGCTGAGCCTGAGTTATAAAGTGAGTTCCAGGTCAGCTCCAGATAGACTGAGACAGTGACTTAAAAAACAATAAATAAGGAGGTATGAGGTTCATTTCCCTCCTAATGGGAAGAGTCCCTTCAGTGCTCAAACTGTTGGGCTCTCAGAGCATTTCATTGAATCTGAACTCCGAAGCAGCTCAGGGAGGAGCCTTTGGATGAATAAAAGCAGAGACACAGACCAGATAGTGACATTAATAAGAAGTAAGTGGCAACAGTGTCCTTGGAGTTAGGCCAGCAGCAGATCCAGCCCTTAAAAGCATCTCTCACTTATCTCCTCTTTGTTTCAGTCACTGTTCTTGGAAAATCAAACTGCCCTTAATAACTTAGGACTCAGGATATTGTCCCCACTGCTCAGAATAGAGTGAGCCATAGCAGTCACTAAGTAGGGAATAGCTGTAATTCAATCTACACTTCTTGTATGCACTCAGGTTTTCTGCTTTTGATTTTGTAAATTTAGTTCTCATGCTGCCCCCCATTCACTAAGATCTCTTATTATTCTCACATTGCACAAGGGGATACTGAGGCACAGAAAATGTTCACTGTTCACAGTGTCACCTAGCTAGTGGTTTCATATCTGCTTCTTATTTTTTCATTTAATATTTGTGTGTGTGTGTGTGTGTGTGTGTGTGTGTGTGTGTGTGTGTGGTGGATATTGCCAACAGGGTATGTGTGGAAATCAGGAACAACTCTATAAGTTACCCTCTCCTTCCACTGTGGTTCCAGGGATTGAGCTCAGGTCATAAGGTCTGCATGGCAAGTGCCTTTGCCTGATGAACCACATCACCAGCTTCTCCATGGAGATCTAGCTCACCTCAGGAGAGTCCTGGGACATCCTTAATGTGGGCTTTCTCTTTCCCTTATTTCCAAACTTTGTATATGCTGACATTCTTTGCCCAGAGAGATTCATAAAATACTTCTGTACATGATGTCTTCCACAAACAGGGTTAGGGGACAAGGTACCCCTTCAGAAAAGACCCTTCAGAAGTACATTAGCCCTTGCTGTTGAACAGAGAAACAGTCCAAGGCACAGAGAAACTGTCTTTACTCTGAGTCATCTTTGAAGTGGGAGCCCTTAAACCTGTCCAGCTTCCCTGGTAAGAGTACATCACCACACCTCACCTTCGAAAAGCAGCCACCTGGGCCAGCTGATGCTGGCATAGAAACGCTGAAACCAACACAGACAGACTGTGGGAGTCGTCCGTGTGTCAGCTGAGGTCCACATGGAGAAACTAAAGGGAACGGGACTGGACGCCCTCCCAAAGGCTTTCTTGACCACATCTAAAGTACTGTGATCAGCCGGAATTTATCTCAAGCCCTTTTAAGAATCAGTGACCTGAACTGAGGCTTGGCAAATTATGATAGCGCTGAGCTATCTTCTCTCTTTTTTGTGTGTGTAAAATTTTGTGTGTATCTACTGAGCCTAGTAACTTTTCTCTTTGTAAATCGATGGTGTCTTGGGGAAACAACAAAACACAGAAAATAAGAACAAGCCAGTCCATGAAATGTTCTCTGGTACTGATAAGATACAGGTACAACAGTGGCTTCCCTTCAGGAAATCAGGTGGAGAGCAACAATTTGCTCGAGTTCATGTTGTTGACCCAGGCAGTAAAGCTTAGTTCCCAGGATTGTGAGGCTGAGAAGCGGTGGCATCCAGTGGGAGGCTCTGAGATAATTGTAGTCGTGTTGATGATTAGGATCAAGACCCAGAAACTTCATCTCCTGCTGTGCTTCCTGGCCAAGAAGTGAGTGGTTTTGTGGTCTGTCAGATGATTTTCCACACCGTATAGCCGTGTCAGTGGTTCAGCCACGTGTGGCCTGAAACCTCCAAAATCATGAGCCAAAATAAACCTTTTCTATGTATGTGTGTATGTATGTATAGATTTATGTATGTATGTATCTATCTATCTATCTATTCATCCATCTATATTTATATTTGTGTGTGTGTGTGCGTGCAGAAGTCAAACTTGGGTGTCATTCCTCTACCATCCACCTTCCTTATTTTTTGAGACAGTGTCAGTGTTCTGAGTCTCATGGGTCCAATGGAAGAAAGAGGGTCACACTATTGGATGAAATAAAGCTTTGCTGGCAGCAGGGAGATCCGGCCTTTGAATGAGTCCCGGTCGAAGAGTTGAACAAAAGCATACTTATTGATTAGTACATAAAATTTCTTTTCTTGAGGGGAGGTAAATCTAATTCCTCATACCAAAGCCCATGATCTAATCTATGTGTTTCCTGAAGGAAAACATCGCACCCCTGCATCTTCAGCCCTTGCTGGGCACTGTTTGCAGTACTTAATAATGGAAGACATTACAAGTGTGCCAGGAAAGCCTTGTGACCAAAGTCATGCAGAGGTTGCCAAGCTCCTTCAGAAAAGCAACACTATAGATAACAGAAAACAACCATTGTTTTCTACGACAGTTTCTTCAAGGTCAAAGGACTTCTAGAAGACAACTACTTCATTGTGATAGCTACCCTAGATAGAATGATTCTACTAGATTTCCCGCTACAAGACCCCGTCCCTCTGTGGCCTGGAGTTCACCAAGTAGGTTAGACTGGCTGACAAGCAAGCCCCAGGAGTCTCTGTCTCCTTAGTGCTAGCAGGTGCATGATGTCACACTCAACTGCTTTTTTTTTTCCTCATGTGAATGCCAGAGTTTGAACTTGGATCTTTATGCTTGCATTTTTTTTTTCCAGCAAACATTGTATCCATTGAGCTATCTCCTGGTCTCTTCCTTGAATTCTATTGTGGTGATGGAAAGCTAATTAGCATCCAGCTCTGTTCTGCTGCGTAAAGCTTATCAAATAGCAGGCACTGGTTTAGCACTCTTAATGAAGATGCATTTATTACTACTTTAACAAAGGGGGAAGTGGAAGCATGAATAGATGAAATAATTTGACAAATATTAAATAGCTGATTTATGGGATGATCAGACCGAGGGAGACTGGCTCCAGAAACCATACTATTTATCTTTCAGGATTTTTTTTTTCCAGTAGAACAATTATTGTGCTCTGTGAAAGACCAGGGCCTCTGATGAGCACTGCCTTCGCATTATCGTAGCTGTTTTTATACTTTCCACAGTCTAAAAGTTATGTCTTCGGGGAGTTTTGGTCACGGTAGAAGAACAGTATTTTTTCTTAAAGTTCCAGGGATCTTGCAGAAACTGGACGTTTCTGTGACCTCAGACAGTCCTTTACTCTTTCCTTGAATAATATAAAAAATAGTTTGAGACGTTTCCTTAGTTCTGCAATTTAGAATTGGGATTTTGTGATTAACACACAAATATTGCCCTTCAAATAAACAGCTAAAAAAAGGAAAGAAAGAAAAAGAAAGAAAGGAAAGGAAAGAGAAGGAAAGAAAAGGAAAGGAAAGACACTCAGAGCGATACCACTTCCATGGGAACGCCATGGCTAAAACCTAGATGTGTCCTAACTATTTGTTATTACTGTTTTCAAAGTGTCTTTCTTAATTATCTTTAATTGCCATGCAAAGTACTGGCTTCATCGTGGCATTTTCATACATATGTGCTACTAGTCTTTGTTCTTATTCATTGTCCCTTTTCCTTAATATGGGCCCTACTCCCATCTTTTTTTTAAATGAAGTATCTTTGAAGTCAGTCAAGAGACTCTGAGCTAGGTGCCATACCAGTCAATTCCTCCTGCCCATGGGCTCAGTAGGAGAAGGCAGGCTGCCAACAGAGAGGACACAGAGGCACAGCCGGTTAGGCCTCCTGGATACCACTGCACGCCCTTTACTTTCCTAATACCTACGCATATCTCTGCACTTTAAATAAATGTGGAAATGCAGGTGAGCCAGATGTTAGCAACCCAATTAAATAAATGAGTTCTTGCAAGAACAAGCAATCACGCTTATTTTTGTCTTTCCTCTCACCCCACTTCTTGACCCAGACTTCATGTGGCTTGCTCTATCCTTAGCAGACTTGAGATGCGAATCCCAAATCTCACTTTCACCATACTCAGGGTAACAGTGTGTTGCACAATACCCTCAGATTCTCCATGCCATTTGCATTGAAGCGCATTGAAGCATGTAACTCTGGAGGCCTCTAAGCCCGCTTACAAGCCAGGCTGTTTTGGAAGGTCATTTGGCCACTTGCATTAAGATGAGATATCCATCTTTCCAAGGCTGACTGAGTCTGTGCAACAACAGGCTTTATTGAAAAGCAAAAAGAAAACTGAGCTTGGTAGTGCACACCTTTGATCTCAGCACTCAGGAGGCAGAGGCAGGCAATCTCTGAGTTCAAGGCCAGCCTCGGTTACAAAGTAAGTTCCAGAACAGCCAAGGCTATACAGAGAAGCCATGATTGGGAAAAACAACAACAACAACAACAAACAAACAACCTTCTCAAAAAACACACTTTGTTTACTTGTATTTTGAGGTAGGGTCTCTCTGTGTAACCCAGGCTGGCATTCAACTTCTGATCTTCTTGTCAGTTCCAAGCGCTAAGATGACAGTACTGTGAAGGCATGCCAAGTTTCTGCATAAATTTTCTTCCTCTTTTTCTTTTTCTTCCTCCTCCTGTTCCTTCCTCCTCCTCCTCTTCCTCTTGTTCCTTCTTCTTCATTCTCTTCCTCCTCCTCCTCCTCTTCCTCCTCTTCCTTCTTTCTTCTATGTGGCAGGGATCTAACTCAGGTTCTTGGGCTTGCACAGTAAACACTTTAGCAACTGAGTCATCAGTGCCTAGAATTATGTTTAATTTAGAAAGATGGATATAAATATAAAGAATAAAGATAGATATAAAGAATCAGGATAGTCATTAAATGTTTTAATGTGTATCAAAAGAATACAAAGATTTTACTGACTGCTTTCCACCCCCCAAAAAATTTACTCACCCATCTTTCTAGACAAACTCAGTAAAAGTTGAGATTTCTGTTTGAATGATCTAGAAAAGCAAAAGATCTGGTGTGCAAAGTTGGCTGACATTGCTTTATACTCTTGTTAAATGTGTTAGTTGTTGAAGAGCTACATGGCAGTTTGGGAGTTTGAACCCTGAACTTAGATAACTTGGGTTCACCAACAGGGCCTTGGCACTAAACTGGCCATGCTGTTTACATTTTTAAGTCTCTGCCATTGGCCATAGAGAGGCTGTAGTAACAGTTTCTTCCTCAATGGATAAGTTAATACATATGTGAAACATATGCGTGTCTAGCCAGACATCACCTGACTGTGTGTATTTTTGCTGTTGTTACTGTAGTAGTTTCTCCTTTCCTTCCCAGTGAATACCTGAAGCTGAACCAACACTTACAGGTACTGGTTTTGCTTATATGTATGTACAAGGTGGCACATGCCTTTAATGCCAGTACTCAGGAGGCAGAAGCAGGTGGATCTCTGAGTTCGAGGCCAGCCTGGACTACAGAGTGAGTTCCAGGACAGCAAAGACTACACAGCAGACAGAATTAGCCTGTGTAGAAAGGCTTTTGTTAGAGTAAGGAAACACACAGCAAGGCACACAAGAAATCCCTCTACAAGCAGAGAGAGAACTTAAGAGCCCTCAAACCAGTCTCTTCTCAAGGGATGTTGTTCTTTAAGAGTCTTTGAGGGATCTTTCTGGGTGCGAGGAGGGGCAGGCAGGCACGGTTTTTCAAGACTGTTTTTCTGTGTATCCCTGGATGTCCTAGAATTCACTCTGTAGACCAGGCTGGCCTAGCAGCCTGTGTGTTTATGGGGTACAATAGGACATTTCAGTGCATGTATACTATTTATCTGATGCAATTAGATCAGGATAAGTGGCCATCATTTCAGCCCTATGAAAGTCTTTTTGATAAGAACACTCTAAATTCCTTTTAAGAGCTAACATGAAGTCATCAATTACCTTTTCTTAACCATAGATACCCTCCTTTGCTATATAGCAGAAGTCATTCCTGAGACCACTCTGCATCCCTTAGCCAAACTTACTCCATTCCTTGCTACCCCTTCTCTGGCGACAGAAATGTTATCCATTTCTCCAGTTATCCTCCTTCTCTTCTTTCTCCTCCTCCTCCTCTTCCTCCTCCTCCTCCTCCTCCTCATCATCATCATCATCATTATCATCATCTATTATTGTTGTTGCTATTGTTGTTGAGGGCTTCATCTCAGGTGCATGCTAAGTAAGTGCTCTGCTACTGAGCTACCCCCAGCCCTTCTTGCATCCCCTTTTGAGGTGCAGTTTCATCTTCATTTCCCCACTGCTGATGCATAGACAGACATCCATAACAGGCCCTCAGTAATTATATATCAAAGCAGATGTAACTTATACTAGAAAATAAGTGGATCAAAATGGGCCCGTGAAAGGATCAGGCTAAACTGAAAAGCAATTCTGAGTGGCAACCATTAAATTAGTCATTTTCAGCTTTCAATATTACTTCATTCTCACTACCAAACAGTGGTCTATTGTGCCTAAATTCAATTTTCCAGAGTTGATACTGTACTGGGAACCTTGAAACCCAATACAGCAAAGCCATGGGAATAAAAACCTAGTAGTGCATTCTATTGATTGGGGGCCAGGAATCTTGGTGTATCTGCCTCTTGGGCCTGCACTCACTGAAGAGCCCCTTTTGAAAACATTTGGGAGAAGTGTAAAACCAGCCTCAGGGCTACATCAGCTCTTAGAGTCAGGTATGTAGCTCTGTGGAACAAGCAATCAGCTTTCGATTGCTCCAGGGTGGACAGAGGTTGAACATATACTCAGAGAATCCATTAGGTATAGAACCTCATCTTAACCAAATCTAAAATATTCTCCACGATGACCATTCAGCTCAGCTGCTCTGACTGGAATTGGCTTCCTTTTTTTCTTGTCGTAAGACCCAAAGTTATCACATGTCCACAATTCAGGGATGGAAAGGAAAATAGAAAAAAAAAATGAGTCCACCAAAAGTCAATGGCTTTGGGTATGTTAGTAGACATTTCTAATGCCAGTACTAATGACTCTGAGGCAGGCGTATCTCTGAGTTCAAGGCCAACCTGGTCGACTTACTGATTTGGAAGCCAGCTAAAGCTACATACAGAGACTCTGTCTCGAAAGAAACGAAAAAAAAGTCAATGACTTGATCATGAATAGTCAAAACCTACCTGTGTTTGAGAGGGAACGGTTCTAGCCTAGAAACATACTCAGAAGGCATGGTGACACATGCTTGTAACCCCGGCATTTCGGAGGTTAAGGCAGAAGGATTTCCAGGCCAGCGTGGGCTGCATGGTAAGCCCTATCTCTGGGGGTGGGAGATAACAGGAAGGAAAATACTTGAATAATTTAGTATAGGTTTGTTCATAGCAAAGAGGCCTTATTTAAGTAGGTGTTCATGGACTTTTGCTATCCTAACTGATGGTGCTTTAAGAAAAGGGCCTTAGAGCTTAGGTGCTGGTGCAGTGGGCAAAGTACTCACTGCACAAACATGAGGGCCTGAGTTCAGAACCCTCGAACCCACGACAAGCTAGATGTAGTACCTCATGACTCACATACATGATGCACACACACCATGACCTATGTTCGTTTACATCCCCCCGCGTGTGCTCTCTCTCTCTCTCTCTCCCTCTCTCTCTCTCTCTCTCTCTCTCTCTCTCTCTCTTTCTCTCTCTCTCACACACACACTGAAAGTAAGGAAGGGAAGGAAGGGAGGAAGAAAGAACAGGCTTGGTGGCATACTTCTCTAACATCAGCACTTGGGAGGGAGAGGCCAAAGGATCATAGCTTGAAGGTCACCCTCCTATGCTACATAGTAATTTCAAGGCCAGCTTGGGTTGCATGACATCCTGCCACAAACAAACAAAGCCCCAAAACAATGGAGGGGGTGGGTTTCCACTTTCCTTAACAGAACAGGAAGCATGTTCCTCTCTACCCAGTCCAGAACTGTCAGCAAGCAACATGCTAGTGGTTCCTGTCATGAGATTACTCTGCAGAGCTCAATAGCCAACACTGAATGGTCACAGAGACCCCTTCCAGTTAGTGTAGCATTTGACATTTGAGAATGTTTACAAATGTGAATTTGTTTGCGTGTGCCTCATTCTCAGCCCCTTTTAAGATTAAGAAGTAACTTCAAGGCTCAGTAGCAGAAACTGAATTTGGCAGGCAGAACAGTTGGGTGTGTTCATCTAACACCCAGCCATGTAAACACAGTGTTTACCAAGAGAAGTCCTAAACCAAACATCAGAGCTGGTTTGAAGAGTAGCCAGTCCACCAAGAACAAAGAAATCTAATGTTGCATTTTAAAGGACTGCTGGAAGGCCTGTAATAAATACTTCACCTTTCCTTGTTTCATGTGGGTTTTGTGGGTTTTCCTTCTCTGTGTGTCTGACATTGAAACTGTGCGAGTTTGAAACACTGGGCTCAGACACATGCTCCCTTCCAAAGCCTCGAGTGTGGGAATTGGGGTTCTCACAATAGGAGCTTGTGCGACACCTGCCATTTGGATCATAGTCCTCAGGGCCTTTTCCTCTGAACTGTCATTTGTCTTTGCTACCTCCCTGAACTGGTGAAAGGAAATGTTATTCTCCCCCCCCCACCCCCTTAGAAGATAAAGGTCTGAAGCCCAACAATGCAAAAGGATGTGGCCATAAAGCAGAAGGCAGAATACCCTCTGGCAAAGTAGTCAGCTTTTCTTCCTCTCTCAAGTATTAAATTATTTGTTCACTGATATTTTGCTGACCCAAGTTAGGAACTCAAATATTTGCTGAATACATTGGAAAGAGCTTCTCAAAATCCAGTATTTCATAATAGTGTGATTTGATATGAACTATTCTAAAACATTTATACTCCATACTTACATTATGCAGACACCATCATCTCAGAAATGAGCTATAAGAATTTCATCACAGCCACATATAGTGGCACCTGCCTACAATCCTAGCATATGGGATGCAGGGATGGGCAGAGCTCTATGAGTTGGAGGCCAGCCTGATCTACAAAGACAATTCTAGGTTCTCTTTCTTTCTTTGCCCCCCTGCGTACCCATCCATTTAGCCTCTCTGTGTCATGTTTTTGTCTGTTGATTTGCTTTTGGGATTTTGATTTTGGATTTTTGAGACTCTGTCTCTCCACGCCAAAATCGCTAAGAATTCATGTCCTTGATGATTCTATGTAGCAGGCAATAAAGAAGGCACATAAGGTATGTACTGGATTAGAAGGTGTGAATGGTCACCACATACAGTGTGCAGTTTAGGACTGAGGATGGAGTTGCTGTTGAGGAAGATGGAGAGAGGCTGTGATGAGACTGGGAGTTCTATTTATTTCATGACTTTACATTGAAGCCTCAGTACAAAGAGCAAAGTGCCTAGAACCTATGTGCACAGCTCGGTGAGGTTTCCTGAGTATGGGACATGATAGTGCAACCAGTGCCAGTGTCAGAGCAGAAGAACACCACTGGTCCCCGGAGAAGCCCCCAGTGTGTTCCTTCCCAGTTATGGATCTCCTCCCCATTCAATCACTGTTAATCAAAGAAACTGGTTTTGGCTGACTATGATCAAAGGGAAGAAGGTCAGTCATAGGAGGAAAAGCATGGCGACAGGAGCTTGTCTCACTTTCTCCTGATTTAATCCAGGACTCCAGCTAATGGAATGTTGTATGTGCTATTGAGAGGGATGGATGGATGGATGGATAGATAGATGGATGGGTAGGTGGGTGAGTGGGTGGGTGGATAGATGGATGGGTAGGTGGATGGGTGGGAGGATGGATGGATGGATGGTGGATGGATGGATGGATGGATAGATGAATAGGTGAATGGGTGGGTAGGTGGAGAGGTGGATGGGTGGGCGTGTGGATGAATGGAATACCAAATCAGATGGAGGCTCAGTACTCCTGAAAATAAAAAAAAAAAATCTATCTTTATATATTCACTTTTGTAAAACATCCAAATAGGGCAGTAACTTTAGCAGGGAACACTTTTCACTCAAAGGCTTAATTTTAGCACCAGAACCACAACTTTCTCCTGATTCATCCTTTTCTCCCTCTAATCATCTCTGATTACCTTGTAAGCACCTTGAACTTTTTTATTTAAATGACTAGTTTTCTATCAGAATGCTCTCCTACTACAAATTCAAATTGTCGTTGTAAATTGGTGCCAGGCTGCGTTTAAGCAATTAGGAGGCTGTAATTAAAGCATGCTGTGTATGTAATCTTACATGTGTAAGGGTGAGGACAGAAGCTGAGCACCTGGTTCTCACTATTTCATAATGGTTATTCATCTCTTCCTGGGTTGTCTCCGCTTGGGTGTCAGATGTGGGTGCCTTAGAATCTGCATGCTTATTAACATCACCTGACCTACTTAGTCTCCCGGTCTTTCTTGCACATATAACTCTTTGGCTGCACCTCACCATGCCTCCAATTTCCAAGGCAGACTCATAAACATTCACTCCCTTGCTTTGAAAATGTGTCGGCCCAGGAGCCTATAAAGAAGGTGGAATGGTAGAGCCAGTCTGGCGTTTGACCAGGCGATAGATAGCTCCCTCTCCCTGGGGACTCAATAGGGCCTCCACCCTCATGTTGGGGGGTGGGGTGAGGTGGTGCTCAAGAATGAGAGCAGAAGTTAAAGGGAACACATGGTCTGCTGGGGCAGTGTCATCAAAAGCTTAGCTTGGAGCTGGAGAGATGGCTGGGAGATTAAGAGTGGGTACCAATTGCCTTGCAACTGCTTCTTGCAGAGAACCTGGGGTCCACACCAGGCAGCTCACAACTGCCTGAAGTTCCAGATCCATAGGATCTTATGCCTCCAGCCTCCTCCATAGTTGAAGTCATGAGCACACAGCTAGCTACACACAAACAAACATACATACATATATACATATACATATACATACATACATACACACACATACAGATAAACACACAAAGAATTAAAAATAAAATAAACCTGAAAAAGAAGTGTAGCTATAAAAAAAAATTGAGGGAGGGAGAAAGTGATTAACTATGTTTTAATTGAAAAATGCTGTAATAATAATAATAATAATAATCAAGTGAAATAAAAACTAGAAGGGGGTCCAGGGAGACATTGCAGTCTTAGCTTCATCCCTAGATGAAAACATGTTTAAAGTACATATATCCTAGCCTGGCACTTATGTGTAATCTCGATGCTGGGGAAAGGGGAGCATCCTCAGGGCACTGTCCTGAGACAACCAAGTAACTGGCTAGCCTTGGCTCCCAGTAAGAGGCACTGCCTTAAGAAGCATGGTGATAGCACTCCCGAGGAAGACTATCTGAGGCTGATTTCTGGACTCCATAGGCTTATGCAGACACACACGTATGCACACACATGAAAACACACACCAAAGTACAGAGCAATACCTTCCAACATTCTTGCCTTGGATGCTAGGACCTACCTAGCTGATGGCTGTGCAGCCTTTACTGACATAAACATCTCTTAGCTATGACCCGCAGTTCACAGCGTAGGTGTGTGATCCACAGTTCTGGCTCAGATCTCCCTGGTTCTAACGTTCTGTTTCGTTTGGTTTTTAACTTTACTGTTATCTGATACAGGGTCCTATCGAGAATCATATAATGTCCTCACCCTACTATCCTGCTACACTCACGCACTGGGGTCCCATTTTCCTAGGGCTTTTACTATACTATTATATAGACAGATTGCCTTGGAAAATGTCTCTCCACTATGGATTTGCTTAACTCTGGAGTTTCAAACCCATTCCAGGTTGGCTGTGTATCTGAATCATCTAGAAACAAGGAGAAAACAGAAACACACATCCTGCCCTGCTTCAGTGAGACTGGCCCCTGGATCCCTTCTCAGATCTCCAAGTCTTCTGCTACACACCCAAGACTAAGGAGCACAGGTCTAATGATCCCTACAGTGGGATCATTACAAGAAATGATCTTACGTCCTTTAGGGTGTCTCGTAAGAGGCAAAGAGTATCAGTGAATTCTGCTTCGAGTTAAACTGATATGTGCTAGGTTTCTCCAATGTGAAGTCACCTTGTCTCTTTGTAATAAACAAATTGCCTGGAATGGATACTTAGGGACTGTCTGTCCTCTTCCCTGACAGTCCTAACCAAACTTCTTGTGGTTGTCAGGGTAGCCTTTCTCAAGTCAGTTAACAATGTGGACACTGTCAATGGCCATTTTGAAGTCTGACACCTTCAACTTTCTTCTAAAGAACATTTCCTTCTTCCCAATCCCTATCCTGTAAAGTATTGTTAAGGAATCTACGTGGGCTGTAGGCTCCTCTGTGTTCATCCTGTTGCTCTCTAGACTGCCATTCATTTTGATGCTCACATCCCCCTCCCCGCACTGTGGCTGATGGAATCCCCTCTAAGTTCGATCCCATGCCCCTTGGCTTTGTTGCATCACATGCTTGCTCTTTGTTTGACTTTGCTTTCTTGAGAAAGGGTCTACCTATGTAGAACAGGCAGAACGAGAACTCCTGATTCGATTCTCTTGCCTGTCTCTAGCCTCCCAAGAGCTGGGATGCCAGTCCTGTGCCACCCTTCCTGCCAGCCCTGTACCACCCTTCCAGTCTGAGCCTTTGCACACTTCCCTCCTCTCTGACACAGTGGGACAAGCCCAGGCTCTTCTTGCATATTTTTTGTTGCTATGACTTTGGAATCAACCAATTTTCCTTTTCATGGGAGATAGGATCTGATTTCTTTTTAAGTAAATTGGAATCTCGTTCCAAGAACAAACTTTCAAGTCCTCTAATCTGCCTTCAACAGAAAGTAAACTTTACACCAGCCAGGGCCGAACCCAAGGAAAGCATAGTCTAGCTAGTTTACCCTCCTTTCTCCTGTTTTCTCCTGTCTATCTCCACAAGTTCATCTGTCTGAATTATTCTCCTTCTCTCTCTCTCTCTCTCTCTCTCTCTCTCTCTCTCTCTCTCCCTTCCTCTTTCCCTCCTATCTCTCTCCCTTTCCCACTCTCTTCCCTTCTCCTGTCTCCTTCTCCCTCCCTCTTCTCTCCTTCCCTCCCTTTTCCCTCTGCCTCTCTCCCCCCTTCCTCTCCCTCTCCATCTTTATCTTCATTGTGATCAAGTTTCTGAGACGCTGTTTGCAGATACTCTGGTCTCCGGTCATGCTGCTTGTGTCTTTGCAATTAGGGCACACACCCATAAAAACTCCACGGTTTTTTCTTGTGATACATTTTACTTAGCTTATCTTTCTGTAATTTTTCTTTCCAGCCTTCAAAGTCCATGGGGTGTGAGGGCCAGGTGTTCTTGTGTTCTTGCCATCTATGAACCAGTGAGGCCAGAAGAGTTTTTTTGGAATCTGACACTTCTCTGTGTATAGTCTCCAGTCTGTATGGCTAGAACCACTGCTCACATACTCCACCTGTGGTTTTCATAGGTATAGCCTAGTTAATAGCCTCACAGTTCAAAAAGATGAAGTGTTTGTTTGTTTACCCCAAGTTAAAAAGATTACACAAGCCCTGTGTACAATGACTGCACAAATACAAGAAGCACTTTTTTGTTCTCTGTGTAGCCCTGGCTATCCTAGAACTCACTCTGTAGACCAGGCTGGCTTCGAACTCAGAAATCCACCTGTCTCTGCCTCCCAAGTGCTGGGATCAAAGGCATGGTGCCACCACTGCCCGATTCAAGAAGCACTTCTTATTAAAAGCATGCTCCAGATCCTCATCACCTCAGCGTTCTGTATACAGCTTACAAATATTACTGAAAACCTGCTGCATAGCAGGAGGTATTCTGTGTCCTGAAGACTGTGCTGAGGCCAAAATAGCTAAAAATTCATGTTCTTGATGATTCTATGTAGTAGGCAATAAAGAAGGCACATAAGGTATATACTGGATTAGAAGGTGTGAATGGTCACCACATACAGTGTGCAGTTTAGGACTGAGGATGGAGTTGCTGTTGAGGAAGATGGAGAGAGGCTGTGATGAGACTGGGAGTTCTATTTGTTTCATGACTTTACATTGAAGCATCAGTACAAAGAGCAAAGTGCCTAGAACCTACGTGCACAGCTCGGTGAGGTTTCCCGAGTATGGGGCATGATAGTGCAACCAGTGCCAGTGTCAGAGCAGAAGAACACCACTGGTCCCCGGAGAAGCCCCCAGTGTGTTCCTTCCCAGTTATGAATCTCCTCCCCATCCAATCACTGTTAACCATAGTGACTCACTTTAGCTGACATGTCCTCTGTAGGACAGGAGTTGTCTGTGTGTTCTCTGAGTGTCTGGCTCCTTGAGTTCTGTTGCTCAGATCATCAGACCCATGTATATAGTTTCTGTTCACAGCTTATGTGCTTTCTCCGCTGCATAAGAGTCCCCAGTATGGCAGGCGGTCGAGATGAACATCTTTAATCCCAGCACTTGGGAGGCAAAGGCAATTGGATCTCTGAGAGTTTGAGGCTAGCCAGGGCTGCACAAAGAAACCCTGTTAGGGAAGGGGCTTCCACAGTATGACTCTGCCATAGTTTGTTTATCCACGGATAGGTGTCTAGGAGTTTGTACTCTGGCTGTTATCAATAGCACTCCCATGAAGATGCTAATGACTCTACTGTAACAGGCACACATACATATGTCTGTGGCATGTGTACTTAGGATAGATATTATATACCTAAACCATAGGCATGTAATACATGTTAAGTTTTGGTAGATCTTGCCCCAAAGTTGGTCCAAGCCCAACTTATAGTCCAGCAGCAGAGGGAGAGGAGTGTGGTATATTCAGCATACAGTGAACTCAGATACATCCTGTTTGGTGCAAAGAACTACACAGAAGCGTTACTGGAGACAGTAGTACCACCTGCCTAGAAATGGAAGTAATTAACTGTCATGAAGAATCCTATGCAATGATGGTCACCAGACAAGTAAAAAGGGTGAAAAAGAGCCCATTAATAAAGGAAAATATCAAATGAGGAGTCTTGACTCTAGCATACAGTTTAAATGACCTTCCTAGCACAGACTCTAATTACAATTGCCGTTAAGCAGTTTCAGGAGAAGCATGCTGTGCTTTCAAACAGGAAGACAAATAGGGTACTTTTTTTTTTAACATAACAAGATTATTTTCAAATTGAAAAAATAAAAGGAGGATAAGGTCAAAGATTAATATCAAAAAATAATTTATTTATCCTACCAGACATGTAAGGAATATTGAGTCAATTTTATGGAATAACAGAATTTGACAAAGTGTCGCAGAACAAAGCAGACAATATAGATGCAGATGCAATTACATGTGAATTTGGAGGTGACATGTAAGTCTGGGCATGGTGGTGACTGACTGTAATCGCAGTTCTTAGGAGGCAGAGGCAGGAGGATCAGGAGTTTAAGATCAGTGACTGTATAAGAAGTTGCAGGCTAGCCTGACCTATAGGAGACCCTGTCTCAGAACAACAAAACAAACAACCAGGGTAACATCGTAAGCAATGGTGCAGAACACATCATTAAAAGAGTTTGGGAGTCAGGCATTGTGGCGGACACTTTTAATCCCAGCACTCGGGAGGCAGAGGCAGGAAGGTCTCTGAGTTTGAAGCCATCCTGGTCTACAGAGTGAGTTCCAGGACAGCCAGGGCTACACAGAAAAACTCTGTCCAAACAAGGGGGTTGCAGTGAGAGGGTGAAGAGTTTGGGAACTTTAAATTTTTTCAACTATAGTAGTTATTCATTTGTCTATGTCAGCAGGGGATGGTCTGGAATGGAGGGTGTGTGGGAGGCATGCACCATGGTGTATTGGTGTCTACATGGATGTGTGGAAGTCAAAGGTGGCTGGTGCTACACAGATGGGTGGCAATGCATCTAGCTGTCTGGGCATGATGGCACATGCCTGCAATTCCAGAACCTGAGAGACTGAAACAGGGGGAATCACAAAGCTAAGACCTTGTCTCCCCACAACAAAACCTCAAACAGACACGAGCAAAAGCATCCACCTGTACTCTGTTCCTTTTGCTGTATCTGTCTCAGATGTTAAGAGTCATACATAATAAGTGATGGAACTGGAGTTATCTTTACGAAAATAAGTGGAAATAAATAGATGCTGTGTAGAAGACAATTAGTGTAAAACTAAATATAGTAAAGCAGTCAGTACACAGCTATAAGCTTAATTTTTTTTAACAGCCTAAGCATGATAGCATTTTGGCTACTGTGTCTATAGCTTACCAGAGTTATTAAGATTTAAATGAAGCAGGAAGGAACATAGTCAACCTGGGTACTAAGGCTTGGAAACTCCTCCCATGGGTCCTCATAAAGGGCTATTATGTGATGTGATCAACAGTGTCCTTAGCAACCACCCGGGGTTATTAAAATAATGACCGCTGAATGTTGCCGCATTGTTTTTTTCAACTGAAGCCAGTGGAGTAATGCTGAACCAGAGTTTTCCCCAAAAGCTGTCTTATCTAGGATAACCCTTAGGGCTCAATTACATAGGTTTCTGTTGACTCTGGATTAGCTGAAGAATAAAACATTGGAAATCTGGAGCAGCAGTCCTTAACTAGGGGCGGTCTTGTCCCCTGGAGGAACATTTGGCAGTGTCTGAAGACAAATTTAGTTGTCACAACTAGGGAAAGAGGATGTTGTCTGCACCAAGTAAGTAGACCATCAATGCTACTTAGCATCCTAGATGGGACAGTCCTTAGAGAAGCCATTTCCTCTGAGCCTGCAATCTAGAGCAGAGCTCTTAATCTTTATTTTTATTTTTTAATCCATGATGCCTTTTTGCCGAAGAACTTTTTACTTGATTGGTGGTATATAAAATAAATTCACACACCACATATTTAAAATTTATTTTAAAGCAGTTTACAAGTAATTTTACCTTTGATTAAAGTTTAAAGCAAATTTGCATACTATTGAGATAGATATACTTGTTCATTTTACATAAAAAAATTAAATCTTGGCTGAATATTTGACACTGTTGACTGATATTTTGATGTTATAATCATCAGCTCTGAGAATGGGGCTCTGTACAAAACTTGCTAAGCAAAAAAAATGACAGAAGTATGTTTAGGGTCAGTTTAGAAACTGGTGAAATTTCTGACCAAGCCCAAATTGGGAATTTATTCCCAAGCCCAAATTCAGTGGATGATTTTTTTTTTTAATAAATGCAACTCAGATCAGCAACTGAAGCAGCAAACTTTATAATACTTTTTATACTGTGTGTTTTGTATTATGCGTGTTGTGTATATGCAATGAGAGTGGCATGCAAAGCATAGCTTGTGGGAGTTGGCTCTGTTCTCCTCCCAGTCCCACAGAAAAACATGGGTTGTCAGCCTTGGTGGCAGATGCCTTTACCCACAACCTCCTTTGCTTTCACTTCCTTTCTTTTCCCTCCCCCTTCCTTCTTTCCCTTCCCTTTCCTTCCCTTTCCCTCCCCTCCCCTCCTCTACCCTCCCCTCTCCTCTCCTCCCCTTCCCTTCTCTCCTCTTCCCTTCCCTTCCCTTTCTTTCCTTTCCCATTTCTAGATAAGGTCTCTAGCCTAGGCTTGCAGACTAGTCTCAAGCTTGCTATGCAACCTAGGACAGCCTTAAACTCCTGAGCCTCTTGCTTCCACTTCCAATGATGGATTATGGCTTTGGAATCATCTTGCTTAGTTCTAAGAAGTCAATTTTTAAATATCTTTTAGTTATTCTTTGACAGTTTCTTCTATGTATACATTGTATCTTGAGCCTATCTACCCCTGCCTTCTCACTTTCTCTGGATGCCCCCCAACAAATGACTTTGTCACATTCATATCTGTCTTAGTCACTGTTCCATTACTATAAAGAAAACCTATGGCCAAGACAATGTATAAAAGAAAGCATATTATTGGAGGCTTGTTTACAGGTTCTGACAGTAAGTCCATGATCATCATGGCAGGGTGAACAGTAGCAGGCAGGCAGGCAGGCAGGCATGGCACTGGAGTAGTATCTGAGAGCTCACTTATTATTTACAAGCAGGAAGCAGAGAGAGCTGCTTGTGGTCCTGGCACTGGCTTTTGAAACCTCAAAGCCCACCCCTAGTGACACACCTCTTTCAACAAGGCCACACCGCCTAATCCTTCCTAAACATTTCCAACAACTAGGAACCAAACATTCAAATATTAGCCTACAGGGGTGGGGTGGGGTCATTCTCATTGAAACCACCACAACATCCTTTCCTCTTTTGGTGTTCTGGTGTTTGTTTTCATTCTTGCTTTTGTAACAATGCCTGCTGGAATGTTGACTCGTCTTGTTGGCTTGATCTTGTGCAGGCGTTGGACAAGTAACCACAGCTGCTTGTGAGTTCATGTGGGCCACGGTCATGTTGAAGTAGAGTAAGGTAGAAAAGACCAATTATTAGACACTGATTTGTTGGCTTATTCAGTGACTTAATTGAAGCATTGCTTGTACTGCCTATTCACCAAGCATGACTTCACTTACTAGCTGAAACAAAAAGACCTGAAGGAATAACTGAAACAATGGCTCATTGCCCTTAACAACCCTCTGACTATCATGTACCCTTCCAGAAAGTCTCACTTGCTTTCCTGCCCCAGCTTGTGGCTTTAGAGTATAAAATAAGAATAGAAATTGAACCTGTCCTTGGAACATTTCAGGAGCTGTCCTAGCTTCATTCAGTCCACCATTGAAGAGAAGAGATCTCTCTTCTACTCTTAGTGGTATCAGAGTGCTTTTTCCAGAAAGACTCCTGCAACAGTATCCCATTGAGAACACAGAACTTCACAGCACTTCCCATCCTCTGGCTCATCCCACCCCTCATCCATGATCAAACATCAGCTTTTAAAATAAAACATTTTTACTCCATGCAATTTATTGATATACATATTTGATCATTGCACCCTCAAAAGCGATGACAGGAAAATATTAAAAGTCTGTGTTTTCTATAATTAAGCTTTTCTAGTTATATAAGAGCAGAAAATCTGACATATTGGATATTGTAGTATTGGATATTGTAATTGACAATATCCAGTAGTCTCTGGTCTAGGCTGAGATGTTTCAGACAGTGCTCATTGGAATCACATGGCTTGTGTTGTGTAGACCCAAGGGCTACAGTCAAGTCCTGTGACCCTGTGATTTAGTGCAGGCAAACACAATACAAACAGCTCAAATTCATCACACATTTGAGTATGAATTATGTTCTGGTCATTGTGTGTTCAGAATCCTTCCACTGTTGCCAAGTTTTTCATCATCCCATTTTCAGTTGCACAATCTCGTGTGGGGTCACAGCCCACAGTCTATACCACTTTGGTCTAAAAGACTGAATGAACAATGAGTGTATCACAGGGGGGAAAGTGTTGGCTCATGGACTCAGAGGATGTAGGCAGATGTGGTAGTCGCTGGCCTGACTGCAATATGCATAGTGATGTCTAGTAAAATGGAACTAGCACATTGCTTAGGGAAAAGGGGCCCTGCAAAGGAATAGAGCTTGGCCATCCCACCAGCCTGGCTTTGGGAATATCAGTATGCTCATCTCTGAGTTAGCAGATTTCTCTGTGTTCACAAGTCTTCAGGAAGAACTGGGAGATCTCTAGGAAGCAATGCAGACGTATTTGCTTGTGTCTTTATCACATCTGTTCACTGTGGTTTGCTGTCTTAGGGACAAATCACACTGGGAGCATCCTATCCAGTATCTACATCATCATTAGCAGTGTCTGAGTTCCAACTAGACTGGGAAGTGCAGCCTCACTCAGCAGTAGAAATAACTGAAAACCAGTGTCAAGGGAACGCCATGTGTGGCTATTCATCCCATCCGGGTCATATCTCCCCAGCTTTGTCTCTAGAGAGAGGAAACTTTCTTCCCTCCATTCTGATTTGGTAAAGCCCTGTAAGGTATCTGGACTAGGTTGCACCACTTGCTCCAAACAATGATGGTTACATTTCCAGTACAATCAAAAGAGAGAGAAGTAATTTCCAAGGGAGAATTACTCATCAGGCAAGACAGAAGAATATCTAGCAGTCCGGGAAAATGGGGTCTTCTTTTTTTTTAAGCAATCTTTAAAACTTTACTATGAGATACTTTAAATTTATAAGAGGTGGAAGAACAGCACAAAGCACAACAGTATATGTTTACCAAACTATATCAGCTCCTACCAGTGTGCAACATCCACATTTATACTTTCTCTGTCCCCAGTGTATAGTTTTTAGTTGAGCCACTCAAGAATAAAGCTATAAATCATAGCAGTTAACCCCTAAGAATGTCAATGTGTATTTTTCAAGATTAGGGACAAACCTTACATAGCTGTATTACTGTAATCCAACTTAGAACATCTAACATTGGACTCATACTGCTACAGCTCGTCATTCCACCCTCTTTGCCTTCCTCCTTGATCCAGGGTAACACACTTCAGTTAGTTGTTGTGAGCCTGTGGTCTCCGTCTCTCAGACATTTGGTACAGTGAGTGGCATGAATGTAGGCAAGATATTTTCTAGGGTGACTCTCAGCTTGTTTGTGTTGCATGAATGGTTCCTCACTATTAAAACCAGTGATTATTTTTTGTATGTTTGTTTACCTTACATAGCTCTGGCTGTCTGAGAACTCACTATGTAGGATAAGTGGCCTCAAACTCATAGAGATCCACCTGCCTCTGCCTCCTGAGTGCTGAGATTAAAGGTGTGATTATTTTTGACAGAAATTATACCCCATGGTGTACTGGAGACAGCTTATACTAGCTCCTGAGAGCCAATTCTCATGTGTCTTTTTAACCCCAGGTTCTATGAAGTGATATTAGTTGCTTGCAATAGGCCATGGTGAGAATATCTGACCTCAAAGAAATCAGCAAATAATGCAGCTGGGAAATCCTCCAGCCCTTTGAGTTGCAATTCTAAGATACACTTACTGTCACAGCACACTAGTGTGTGTGTGTGTGTGTGTGTGTGTGTGTGTGTGTGGTGTATGTCCTCAGTGCACAGCATCAAAAGACACATGGTATTTTCTGTTCTGTTCTGATGTTGCCATCCTTGCTCTTGGGTTGATAGAGGAGCTATCTGGCTCTCCCATGAAGAAGATTCACCATGTTCCCCTTTGTTCTTGATGAGTGGTACTATTCGTGTCATCCCTGTGAGGATGTGCTTATCCCAACCATTTCCAATTGAACTCTCACTTTATTTATTGAAGATTATTGTGTAGGGCTCTGGGCATGTAGCTCAGTGGTAAAAATTTACCTAGGGTGCAAAAGGCTCAAGTCTTATGCTCAGAACCATAAATACAAGATCAATAACAGCAAAAATATTATTGCCAAATCATTAGTATTGTAATAATTTAAAACAGTAATTTTCTTTTTCATTTTGCTGTTTATTTATTTCTTTATATTTAGGAATGCTAAGGTTTGAACCTAGGCCTCATGTATGCTAAGCAAATGCCCTAATACTGAGCTGCAATCTTGGCCATTTGCACATGTTTTGTTGGTGTTTTGCAACTTCTTTTCTTTTTAATATAAACTTATTCTTAAAATAGATAATTAAAAATAGATTGGGAAGCAAGCTGACTTCTCCCAACAGTTTGTCAGTTTATGACAGATTGTTAATACCTATTGCTATAGTGTAGAATAAGTTTTCATGAAATACATCTGTCAGAACTGAACGGACTGAATCCTTTGACTTGATTTCCTGCCCTCCTAAAGAATGTGTGTTTGTTGATAACATATAGCTCCATCATTGATGGAGGCAACATTTGGGCTCATTTTCTACTGTCTTATCTAAAGCCACTTTTTACCCAAACCATGCTTTTGGAAGATTGCTGGGGGTGGGGAGGGGTGATTGGGTAATGAAACTTTAGGTTAGCTGTGCAGAGTAGATTGGGAAGAACACAGGACAGGAAGTCCGGAGCCACACTTGAGGAGACTGGAAGCTACAGGCTCTCTCCCTGATCTTCAGTGCTGACCATTGGGTCCTATTTCACTATGTTCCCTTTCTGGTCCTAGGACTTTTCTTTTATTCATTCCCTTAAGTGGAGACCTAGAATTCACCTCAGTTAGCACAGCTAGAGGCTCGAGCACAAGGTGGAAGGTGACCTGATGGTTGAACTGCTGATGTATCTCTAGGAGCCTGGAGAATGAAGCACCATGACACTGTCTCAGTTTACCTTTGTGTGGCAGCCCCATCATCTGGCTCCTGATTCTGCCTCTTTGTTTGTTGCTGGCAGCCATGGAAACCCACTGAAGGATGTCCTCACCTTTCTCTGTGAGGAGCTCCCTCTGAGTCTCAAGTGTTAGCTTGCCCTGTATCTGGTTACTTTGTTGCCATGGTAGAGGTAAAAGAAATCTGCCCTGGGCAGTCTACAGTTTTAAAACAGCGTGAACTTTTAAGAACTCTTAGAAGTCATCATTGACTTTTGCCAAATGAAAGTGCTGAGAAACAGGCAGGTGGGGGTATTCTTGATAGATACATTGTTTAGAGAACTCCATGAATGAGTCAGGTTACAGTGATCGGTATTGGGCCCCAGAATGGTTTACCTCTAATATCAACAGGACTGAGATATATTAAGGTGATGTGGAGAATGAGGACTATGAAAGAAAATGGGGCTTTGGCCAAACTGTGTTGTCTTCCCTATCTGGAACAAGGTTTGAGACATTCCTCTTCCTCCTCCTCCCCGTCTCTTCCCTCACCCCTGCCAAAACTGGGTAAGGTAAGCTGGTGTTTGATGCCTCCACCTGGTGCTGTCTGGGCCTGGTACTTCCCATGCTTCAGGTCCTCCTTTTAGCATTTTTAATATTTAATGAGCCTTTTGAGATGGAGAATTATGTGGCAGCTCCCTAAGGGATATCTGTTTTAAGTATCTCTCTCTTTTTTTATCTGTCTGCTGAACTTCCATTTGCTAAATTGAAAAGGTGGTGTCTAGAATAGTTTTCAGATGACTCATCTAAGGCTCTGATGAGGTAGACGAAGTCCGTGGGAATCCAGGGTGTTGGCAGGAATTTTCAACTTATTTTATTCATCTTTGATTTGTACAAAACTCTAGAAAATACACTTTTTCTCGTCCCTAAGATGTGAAGATGAATTTGACTTTAACTTTGAGGTATGGCCTGTTTTGGAACTCAGGGATTTCTTTTATTTTATTTTATTTTATTTCACTTGTTGTTCTGCCAGTACCTCTCCTCATTCTCCATGAATTTCTCTATGTTTGAACTTAAGGAATTTGACCTTTCTAGAATGGAATCTAATCAACACCCTCCTCACCTGGTGGATTACCCCGCTGTCATCCCTCAGATTAGAAAGCCAGTGTCTTGCTGGGAAGACAGAGGACCATTGATTCCTGAACTCAGCCTGGCTTCTCTTTGATTTTATAATCAGTTCCTAGAGATTGTGGGGAAGTTTTGAATTCCAGGGCTTGGGATCTGTGAGTTCTTGAACCAAACCATTGAAGCAACTCTTTCTGCCTTGCGTTTCAGAAGGGAGGACCCACTGTGTGTTGATGGGTGAATTAAGTTATTTTTGTTTTTCTAATATAAGGGTAATTATCACGGTTAGTGTAATACCCTGGGGTTTTCCCTTTTTCTCTTCTTTGTTTTTGTTTTTGGTGTTTTAATGGGGGTGGGGGCGGGAGGGCTCATGTCAGGCCGACTTTATGGAGTTGCTTCTCTCCTTAAACTCTTGAGTCCCGGGGATGGAACTCAGACCTGCAGGCTTGCTTACTTTCTAATCTGTCTCACCAGCTCTGGTTTCCCTTGTCATTTGTATTCTGTTGGAGAACTCTAACCAAATTAATGCTAGGAGAAAAACTTAAATCTTCCCAGAAACCCTCACAAGTATAATGCCCCTTGTAAATGTCCATTGTGCACTGGCTGGAAACTATTTAATAACTACCAGTGATGGATTTGGAATAACTAACAAATGCTAGCACTCCAGTTCAACAGATAAAAGGGAATAAGAAAAAATACCAGGCAATGCCCAGGCTTTAAACACTTTGCACTTTCAAGCAGTGAGGACTGCACTTAACAGGATGGGCTTGGGGGTGGGGGCGGCTGCATTGCTTCTGCACATGTTAAATTCAAAGTTCCTCAATACCTGCTTACTGTTGTAATGTTACACAATGCTGCACTACCATTTACATATGTCACACATGTAAAGGTGTGAAGGTGCATGGAAGCGTTTACCCACACTTAAGCATGTCTCTGGACCAAAAAAAAAAAAAAAGTCTTGTCAATCAAACCTCAGGACCCCAATTTTCCCTGGGATCCTGGAGGATGAAGAAGTAAAAGGACAGGAAAGTGATGAATGTGAGTTCATCAAACTTTCAGAGCAATGGAATGTTAGACCTCACTTTCCCTGTTACTGAGGTTTAAGACTTCTCATTTTAGCTAGGATGGACAAGTCACTCCATCACGCTCCTGACAATGAAGTGAAATTATGTCTTAATAACGTTTGCATCATGTGTATGCTGAAGTAACCATGCTGTGACTCTAAGAGGGGAAATTATCTCAGGGAAACCCACAACAAGCAAATAGAGAAAAAGCAGCAGACCATAAAAAATTAATTTGCAGAGATAAAAGAAAACTAGTCAAGTATTTTCATTTAAAAATTGTCAAAATTTTTTTGCTGCAAACTTATCTTTTCTAAGCAAAATTTTCCTACCCAGTGAACACACACACACACACACACACACACACACACACACACACACACAGAGAGAGAGAGAGAGAGAGAGAGAGAGAGAGAGAGAGGTTCTTCCGTCCTTTCTATCCCTCTCTGAGGTCCCCCTGCTCACCCCCCTCCCCTGCAATGGTATGCTCTGCATTTGATCGTAAAGTGGAGGTGCCAAGCTGTGACAGATTCTTCAGCTCCACAGCCATTTGCTCCAGCCCAGGGTAGACGTGTGCTCAGTGATGTTCTCCTCTTCCACCCACAGGGGCAAATTGAAGTAGACAGTGAGACCATCTTCAAGTTGGCAGCCCTGGTTCTGCAGGTAAGAACTCACTCTGCCTCTAGCCAGCTCCCTTTTGTTTCTTGGTTTCCTGCTGACTGCCTGCAACTCCAAAACTTTTTCATTGAGCCAGAACTTGGTGGATTTTCAAACCAGTAAATGGCTTATCAATGAAAGATGTGACCTGCTGAATTCTCTTTTAAAAATTATTTGCCTGAACCAGCATGTGATAGTGTTTTTCTAAGACATAATGAAGTTTAGACTGGACTAAGGGAACGGAGTTCAGACCGTATTCCTGGAAAAGGACTCCCAATTACTTGAACTTGGGAGGCAGCAGTTGTTAGAACAGCTGTAATTTTCATTTAAATTTAGCAACTTTTGTACACGGTTTCTTGAGGTTGTGTAAAGAGCCCTTTAATTCTTAAAGGCACTGGCAGCTGAAAAGCAAAGTCATTTCCTGAACCTGTTTAAAAAGTAAATAGTGTGTGTTGATTTACCTGGGTCATAGTTTAAAAAGTGTGGCACTTCAATGCAAATGTATTTATCCTGTGATCTTAGAAATGCAACGGCAATTATCGGTGCTTCTTCATATATACTGTGAAGAATATACAATACATAAAAATATATTTATATATTAGTCTCTTCTGTTAAGGAGAAGACACATCTCATGGATACTTGTATTTTCTTACCAATGGAGACCTTGTGGATGGTACTCCTTAACTCCCTTTCATAACAGAAAGCTCTGGACTCTGTGAAGGGGGGGGGAAAGTAACCAAGAATAAATCATTCATTGAGCTTAGCATAAATACATATTGATCATGTCTTTATTTTTATTTCAGGAAAACAAGGGAGACTATATCAGGTAATGATCCCGTTTCTGATATTACTGTGTAGAACGAGGCTCCCCCCCACCCCCCACCCCCGGTTGTGGAATGAGTTATTTTAAATAATAATGGATGCAAAAAATCAAAAGAAAACCCATTGAGGCTGGCTGCTCAGATCTCCTCTGCCCTCACAGAGAAACCTGTTATTTTTGTGAATGACTCTAAGAACGAAACTTTCTCACAATGTTTCAGGGCAGAGTGACAGGAAGCTATAGTGAGAAGCCCTCCACAGTTTCCAGGACTGGTATCACATTGGTTTCGGAGATGAAGAAAACTGTAAAAAGCCTTGCTAACTGTCGCAGTGCTTTCTTTTTTTTTTTTTTTTTTTTTTTTTTTTAAAGCATATAATGATGCTGTGTGGAAGGGGTTCTAATGTATGCAGAAACAGATCAAATCCATCAGCTGCTTGGTTAAGGGATTAATAGGGGCTTTCTTCTGCAGCTGCCCTGAAGGGACCTCACCCTTCATACACTTGACCCAGCAGCCGCATTGTTGTTGAGCTGACACTGGGCCTGATCTCCTCTCCCCTTGCCTTCTCTGCTGGCCACATCAGCAGAGAGTGTGGGTTTTCACCCTCGCCCCGTGCCATCCCTTCTCTGCAGTGGTCCTAGGTAGACAAGTGGGAATTGTCAAAGCTGGAAGGGAGGCCTCTGATGGGAAGCAGTGCCCAGGCCAGTGACCCATTGAAAGCCTGGCCTCTGCCACGCTAACGTTCCACTTGTGTAAGCCTCACCCAGAGATTATTTACAGATCGCCTGAGCACCAGCCAGGGCTTTGTGCTCAGTAATGGGCTGATAAAATAATGCCTTCCAAGCTTGACAGCTTCCAGTCCTTGAAGAATAATCCACTCTCCTCACCCTGTGCATTCAGAGTGATAGAGTACGGGGTTCCACTTGACACCCCATCATTCAGCTACTCACCACCCGCTCTCATTGAGAGTATGTGGTGTGTGTATGTATTTATGTGAGCCTATGTTTGTGTGTGTGTGTGCTGTGTATTCATTATACAGGATTGATTTCACAAGACATTTCACAGCAGTAAATCATGCTTTGCTGTTATCCCCCTCATCTTGCCGTTATCCCCTGACCTCTAACCCTATTCATCTCCTCAGCCTCTCCTACTTTCATACATACATGTGCACATGTATGTATATGCTTTTGTGTATCCATAAAGACTGTGGTTATACGGACAGTCATAAAGTCAGTCTATGATAGCTTCTGCTTCCATAGTGTGGAATGCTTACTCTCCCTTCCCCAGTCCTGACTCTGTGAGGGCTGCAGGCATCAGACACTGTAAGCCCCAGTGTTCGCATCAGTGAAAGGCAGCCTAGCCTATAGGACTGCTGTGAATTAGACATATGAAGGTCACTGGGTCAGGGTCCGCAGCCGTCAGCTCAGACTACCCCTCAGCTGTGACAGTGCTTACCTTCCCCCTCATCGACACCAAAGTTCTGTCTGGTCTCCTGCCTACTTCTGAGAAGAGTTTTCAGACAAAGGTGGGTCCATGAAAGCTGTAGTAGCTTGGTGGTGGACAAAACAGAAAAGGTTGATTCACCAGCTTTCCTTAGGGAGAGCCCAGGGCCTGACACAGATGGGGGCTGTGAGCCATCCACCTTGAGGGATGCACACATTTCAGCTTTAGATAGTAGTTTGCTCTTGTTGGCTTAGCTCTGGCCAAGTCTTATCCAGGCCTCCCTTATGTTCGGCGGGGTTCCAGTAGTTTCTTTAAGGAACCCTAGGCTGAAGATAGGTCACATACTCTCTTGAAATTAATTGTCCATCTCAAACTAAGTAGTGGGGAGAACGTAGCAAACTGAGGCTTCCATAAACTGAGCCTTGCACAAACTCTCAGGGTCACCCCAAAGGAGCCGTTTATTCTTCCCAAGCCTCATCTGTAAGTCGGGGATCTTGAGGAAATTAGTGGAGTGGAAGAGCTGTAAATTACAAAGTGTGCTTTACAAAGGCATTAAGTATTGATAAAAAGAACAAAAGGCATGAGTATCTGTCACTGAAGGTGACAATAGAAAAGAATTCAACACCACCCACCCCTGTCTGATCTCCTCCCTGATGGGCAGTGTATATTCTTCTGCCAAACATTTTTCTAATAGAACTAATGTAGGAAAATCAGGCAAAATAAAATATGATCAGTCCACATCATCATGGTTAGAGCAAAGACTATATATAGAAGCCAATGGTCTCATTCAAACTCTAAGACTTCCATGCATAATCTGGAAAAAAATAACTTACCTCCCCAAGCCTTAATTTCCTGGAACCTAAAATAAGACTTGTAAGAATCGTAAGTGTGCCATAGGTTGGTACAAGGATTGAATTAATATTTGTGATATACCATCAGAATTTGTCTGTTGCTTGTTGGCTGCAGTTTTGTTTTTAGACAGTGTCTCATGTAGCCTAAGCTGGCCTGAAACTCACTATTGAGCCATAGATGACCTTGACCTCCTGACCTCCTGCCTCCCCTTCTTCATTGGTGGGATTACAGGCTTTGCTGATATATCTGCCTAATCCATCAAACGGACAGACACGTGTACCATTCTTCTGTTAAAAATGAGAGTTGTTGCCCATGTTTTAGCTGTTGTAAATAATGTCACGGTGAACATCTGTGTGTATCTAAAATTGACATTATTTGTGTGTGTGTGTGCGCGCGCGCGCGCGCGTGCGCACGCGCGTGTGTGTTTAAAACAGATTTTATTTCTTTTTTAATTTTTTTATATTTATATGTGGGTCACAGCTCACATGTTGTCATGAAGCTTGGTGGTAATCAGGCTTGAGTCACCCCTTAGTTAATTGCTCTCAGGCATCCAGAGAAGTTCCTTTCCCATGGGAAATAGGTACATTTTTATAGCACCACCATAAATTGGTAATATTTCCTTCCCATTTGAAGCTAGGTGTTAACCAGACCCTATTCTGACCCAGAAGTGAAGTGAAAATCTAAGTCCTTCCACTTCCAAACCGAAGCATCCGAACACTTAGTTACTTGGTAACCTTCCCCTTTCATGATCTTAAAACAAAACCAAACCAAACCCTCTTTGCCTTTCCAAACTTGCTTGTGGCTGGCGGCTCAGTGATAAAGCCTGGCTGGGTCAGCTTTCAGGAATTCTCTGTTTGCCTGTGTTGTGTTACCAAAGCACTTGTTATCTTTTGCGGTGTAAGGACTGACTTGGAAATTCAGGCTGTCAGCTATTTAAAGCAAATGGAAGTCCCCTCTCCTAATGAGCCTTCTGAGAGCAGGGCTTCCTACTGGCTGTGATAAAGTTAACTTTAAGTACTCCGAAGGGTCCCTGGCGGGAAGGAAACCGAGAAGGGCGGGGCTTGCTATTCTTAAAGGCATTTTGGAAGAAGAGTTTGAGCAGAGCTTGTTTGAGGCACAAAAAAGTGGTGGATCTGAGGAGAACGCAGAGAGAGCGGCAAGTAGAGTTGCTTGGGGCAAGGGCTGTATCTGGATGCCAGGTTAGGGTGTCTGTGTGCATGGGGAAACTAGGGTTTCATAGGTAAACAACAGTGACCCCAGGCTCATTACACCAGCAAGCAGACAGCCCCCAGAGGTCAGGCGCTGTACTGAGGACTTGCATGAGCCAAGAGGTATTAGTGATGCCCGAGAGCTTTGGAATTTAACCACTTGGTTTCAAAGCATTTGATGGATATGGTAGCTGCCCTGTCTGAAACCCAGTCTGTCTCGAGTAACATTGAATAGTTACCTATTCAGCAGCTTGGTGAGGCTGCTTTATTATTTCCTCCACCCTCCGGGCAGCCCTAGGAAAATGGCATTGTTGCTGTCCCACTTTACAGGGGGAGCCCTGGATGAGTCAAGTGTATTAAGGGCTTCCTTGACTCTCAGAGAAGACACAAACTTGTAACACACACTCCCTAGCAGAGTAAAGATGGAAATGGTCAGACCTGAACATGTCTGTCTTATTTCAGGACAGAGTTAATGAATCAATAGGAGTTTATGGTGGCCAGAGAGATGCTCAGTGACTACCAGCACTTACTGCTCTTCCAGAGGACCTAGGTTCTATTCTTGGCACCAACCTGGTGGCTTACAACAGTCTAACTCAGGTCCCAGGGCATCCACCACCCTCACTGACTTCTGCGGGCATTACACTCATGTATTAGGCAGACATCCATGCAGGTAGAACACTCATACGTGTAAAACCAAATCTCTAAAAAAAGTTTTTTGTTGTTGTCTAGTAAGACTTTGTAGTACATGGAAAGAAATTCAGCATGCCCACACACCAGCAGAAGTGTGTTTCTTCATGTGTGTTCTTCGTGATGTTTGGTTAAAGTTAGACAAAGGAGCTGGAGATGTTGCCCATTTGGCAGCATGCACCAAGTCCTGTGTTCAATCCCCAATAGTAAGTAAAACTGAATAAAGCCCTGTTGGTACATTTCTGGGAGGTAGAAGTAGGAGGAGCAGAAGTTCAAGATCACCATCTTGGGCTCTGTGGTGAATTTGAGGCCAGCAGGAGCTACATCAGACCCTGGCTCAAACAACAACAACAAAAAAATCAAACCAAGTTTCTTATATTTTCTCAAAGTTTTCAGTCTACTCACATACACTGAGTTCTAGAAGGCCACATCAGTGGTGTTTAATGTCTGAACAACACGCCGTCCAGTGTTCTGTGGGCTTTATATCGCTAACCACAGTCTTGCGGGTCATGGGGGAGGGAGGCTTTGCAGTTTGTACAGTCTGTACCTCAAATTACCTTACATTAAACATCTGAAGGATGGGATACAACTAAGAGAACAGAAGCCCCACCCCCACTCTCCAAGGAGACCACTCCTATCCTCTTGACCCAGTGAAATTCTCTCTGAAAGAGTGGACCAGGCCAGGGCACTCCTGAGATCTCTGGGAGACTGGAGTGAAGCTCAGTGTGGTGTTGACAGTGGCTGGCTGTCCCAGACATTGACCAGTCAGTCCTCTGTACCAATAGAGAGTGGTAGGCATGGGCTACGTGGACTCCTAGGAGGCACGCCATCCCGAACCTAAGGCTGACATGATGAGGAAAGCACCTTGCATTCCTCTGATGAGTGTTTGCATGTCTTTTGGTGTGGTTCTGGAAACATGGAGTGATGAAAGGAGCTATAAACATAAGCCATTGCAGTCATCTGTACTGACACCGCCGACACAGCTAGCCCACCTATCAGTGCTCAGAGTTACCTAAGGCAAGAAGAACTGACAAAGTTCTCAGGCCTCAAGTTGACTCTATATAATCTTGACTTCTCTAGTAGGATGTTTGCAGATTCTGACTCTCTGTGCTTTTGGAGAAAACAGCACATGTGTAGGTTGTTGTTCTCCTGCTTTCCAGTTTTCTAGCTCTGGATTTTAAGAGTACAGGTCAGTCCTGTTCACCGCATTCCCCATAAGCAGCCAATCTCTGAAACTGCCTCATTTTACAAATTGAAATTCTATACCTATTAAATAAATACCTCTCCAAAGTCCTTGACAACTCTGGTTCCTTTTGCTCCTATCTGTATGATGAGAGCTAAGATATTTTTATTTAAAGTATTTATAGATCTTTATGTTAACCTTCTTTTCAGCCTAAATAATTCTTATAGGTTTTTTGTTTTGTTTTGTTTTGTTTTGTTTTGTTTCTGCCAGCCACCAAGAGTTGACAGTTCAAAGCAAACATGACAGGAGTCCTTGGCAGACTGGATAATGGTTTTAAAAAAAAAATCTCTCATCACATTTTCATTCTTTAGATTTAAAAAAAAGTTGACAGTTGATCCCAATCCAGCCTGCAACCTTAAAGTTTGGTCACAGAATGAAAGGTAATGACAAAGGAGTTCCAGCTGATTGACAGAGCTTTCTAGAACACTAGCAGATGTCCTGAGTCAGAACAAGTCTTTGCAAGAGGGCCAAGAGAGACAGAGTCCTGACACCAGCAAGGTATTTGGTGACACCAACAACCTATGTGATTATGATGTTGCCTGTCCAGGTCACACACCCATCCCTGTAATGGACTCTTGCTTCCCACACAGAAGTAGCAAGTTACCTTCTACTTCCTCTCCCCCTGTAGTTTATTCTGGACCCTTGAGGTCACCAGACTTAGCAAATAGAGACCTAGAAGACAAAGTTCAATTGGAATTTCAGTTAACTAACAAAGAATATTTTAGTGTGACTGCCCTAAATACCTCCTCTGGCAACACTAACTTGATTATTTACTGAGCTGCCTCTTCAATGACAATAATAATTCAGTAACACTGCAACAGTTACACTTACACAGTAAGTAACACCATGGGGAAAGTGACTCCTCATCAAGACTGATAACCAGAGTTTAAACCCTGGGACCCAAGGAGTGGAAAAGAGAGCAGACGCTGGCAAGTTATCCTCTGACCTCCACACCTTTGCCAAGGCAGATGTGCCCACACTCCTCAAAGACTAAATAAATACATGGATATAAGATAAGAATAAACATAGTGCTAACAGTTCCCCTGGCAGCCTGCTCTGAAGGCAGTGATCTGAATGAAGTGTTGGGTAGAGTCTGGCTTGGGCACTGTGACAGGAAAGCAAGGCAAACATTTACTGAGGGCGAGCAGGTGCCTTCTAACATCTGTCATGATATTCCCAAAAACAGTATGAGCATGTCACCACCATCCCTCCTTTAAAAATGAATTTGAAAGCTGGGGCATAATGGCACATGCCTTAATCCCAGTACTCAAGAGGCAGAGGCAGGAGGATTACTCTGCATTCAAGGCCAGCTTGATCTACATAGTGAATTCCAAGCTAGCTAGGACTTCAAAGTGAGATTTTTGTCTCAAAATATTTTTTTTAAGTTTGGAAACTTGGGATAATTTATCTAAGACCACAAAATCAGAAACAGGGAACTTGGAACTAAATCCAATTCAATACTTTGTTTTGGTTTGTATTTTCTAATTAAAATTTGCATTTCATGTGTGTGAATGTTTTGCCTGTATATATGTCCGAGTACCATGAGTGTGCCTGGACTGGTGCCTGCAGAGGCCAGATAGCAGGTGTATGTGCCCAGTGCCTGCAATCTCCTGGGACTGGAGTTTCAGACTCCCAAACCTTCATGTGGATGCTGGGGGATTGAACCCAGATCCTCTGGAAGAACAGCCAGTGCTCTTTAGCTGTAGAGCTTAGAGCTTGTTTTTGAAACAGAGATTCATGGCTCCCAAGCTGGCCTGGAACTTTCAATGTAGCTAAGTGTGACAACTTGGACCTTTTGATCTTCCTCCCTCCACCACAAGAGTCCCTTGATTATTGGCTTGTATTACCAAGCCTGGGTAATGTAGGACTGGGGGTTAGAAACCAGGGTATGCTGCACTCTTGGTGAGGTGCTTTGGATGAAAAAGGCCCCATAGGCCCACAGGGAATGCCACTAGTAAGAGGTGTTGGAGGAAGTGTGTCACTGGGGGTGGGTTCTGAGGTTTCAGAAGTTCAAGCCAGGCCTATGTAGAACTCGAAGCTACCTCTCCAGCACCATGTCTGCATGTGGCCATGCTTCTTGCCATGATGATGACAGACTGGACCTCAGAACTGTGAGCCAGACCCAATTACAGCTCTTCATAGCAATAGAAACCCTAGCTAAGACACCAGGCAAGCACTCAACCAACTGAGCCTCATCCCTAGCCCTAAATCTAGTTCTGAACCCCAAACCTTGTTGGTACAAGTAATAGGTATACTAATGCTGCTGGTCTTTTGGTTGGTTTTTCAAGGTATCCCTTAGCTGCCTTTGTGTCGGCTCTGGTACAACAAGGGAAGACAGGAGTATGCCTCGAACCACAGTTTACTTACCAGCAAATTGGAAATAACACCCACCTCGGGTTGATATGAAGACAAAATAAAACAAATTCACACAAACACAATGCTGAGTGTTCCCTGAGGGGAGCAAGTGCTTAGGGTTGGAATCCTTAGACGCCAGTGATTAGATTTTCCCTTTGAACTGTTCTCTGGAGGCAGAGCTGAGAGACTCCAGGAAGCTGAAGACCAGAGGCAGCCTAAGAATGAACGAACGCTCACACCTGGCGCCCCATGAAGATGGTTCTTTTGTGGAGATGAAAGGGGAACCCAGCATCAGCAGAGGTGCACACAATGGCTACTTAATTCTTTTTGGCTTTGTCCTGTGCAAATAGCTACCACCTGATTTGGTTTAATGTATGACTGAGACATGATTAACTGGGGTGGGAGGAGAACTCCAAGAATGGTAAGATTCCATTAACTTAGGAGGCTAGGAGCCCCCCACCCCCGTTTGTCCAGCCACTGGGCTGTTCCTAGCCCACCCCCTGCCTCGTCTTTCCCTCTTTGGAACTCTATGCTCTTCTTACCTGTTGGCTCAACTCCATGTCTCCAAGATCCAACTCTCTGGCCTATTGGACCTGTTACTAGTTACCATAGGGCTTTGCTGCTCCTTCAAACATGGCTGGACCTCTTTTCCATCTGTCGAGTCAGGAGCTGGAGCCAGTGAGTTCTGCTCACTTACCTGGCTGACTGGAACTGTGCTCTTTAAAATGTTGGCCCATACAGGCGGAAGATGAAGGCAGTGTGTTGTTTTAGCTGCTAACAGAATTGACTCTAGTCTATAAGCAATTTTTCTAAACTGGTTACAGAAATTAATCAGAAATGGTGCAGGATGTGGTAGCACATGCCTCTCATCCCGGTACTGGGGAAGCAGAGGCAGGCAGGTCACTGTGAGATCAAAGCCAGCTTGCACTACATAGTGTAGTGAATTTCAGAGCTATGTAGATAAACTCTGTCAAAAAACAAAACAAAACAAACAAACAAAAAAAAAACAAGATAGCATTAGAATTTTGGACCGTAGCATAGTAGCATAGTGTTATGTCCCTGGTGGGGATGATGGGAAGGCAACTGTCCTATATTTTTAAGCAAGGGATAAACTAGGTTGGTAGAGTGAAGGCCTAGCATTCCTGAAGCTCTGGGTTCATTTCCCAGCACCGCAGACACTGTGTATGGTGGCATAAAGACAGTAATCCTAGTACCTGGGAAGTAGAGGCAAGAAGATGCTAAACTCAAGGTCATCCTTGGCTACATAGAACATTGTCTGTCCTTGTTCGGGATTGACTTTGGATGAACTTGCTTCCTACAGTCTTCCTCCTATCCCACAACGGTAACAGAAATAGTTCAATGGATAGGAATGTTACCATAAGTAATTTTGTGTCGTAAGTGTCAGTATAAAAGTTGGGCATCAGGAACATCTGGGAGTCAGGTTTCTTGGCTGAGTTCACACTCCCTGTTTTAAGGTTACACTGAAAATAACTACGTTCTGACTTTGCCACATATAAAAAAAACAGTTTTTAAAAACCTGAATTTGGCGCTGGGCATAATTACATATGCATGTAATCCTAGTACTTTGGAGATGGCCGCAGGAAGATCAAGAACTCAGGGCCAGCCTCAGCTACATAGCAAGTTTTTAGGCCAACCTGGGCTACACGAGACCCTCCCCACCCAAAAGGGCAAAAGTTGACTGAAATTGGTATATTTGGTTACGAAAAGACATGCAGTCTGTAGTTTGGTTTGATTTACTTGGAGAAATACCAAATGACAGAAGAAATAACACATTAAGTCTTGTTATCGCTATTCCAATCCTTCATGTAGTCAATCCAGTTTAAATTAATCCTGTTTAATCTAGACTTAAAAGCAGGCAGTCGCCACCCATGGAACACACATTCGGAAGGAATTCATCCAGACCACCAGAATAAGGACATCTGAAGCCTCTTGCTATAGAGATCTTCCCCTTGTCAACTCTGCCCCTTCCTGTTTTTCTGTCCCCTCCTGGAGGAACCTGGGAGAGGTGATGCCAAGTTGCTAAAGCATATGCCTGGAACTATAACTGCACCATCCTTAGTGTGAGTTTAAGTCACTTCACCTCTTAAGTTTCAGTTTCCCCATCTGTGAAATGGGGCTGATAATGTTTATGATGTGACTGCAGGCCAGGGGTGTGGCCTGAGCTTTGCCACCCACTGACTATGGACTTTTGTCCTCGAAGACTACTTTTGGGGATTGAGAGATGGCATCATGATGTGTCACCAGGAGGTCACCCAGAGCTTCCTGAAACTGCTTTTCTGTGCTGGGCACCCAGAAGGCTGGGTCAGTCTTCCTGGTCAATTCTCTCACTTCAGGTAGATGTTTCCTGTCACTGCCCACAGAGCCTGTTTGGTGTTGTGTTGATTCAATTGCACCTTCGCCTCATCCACTTGATAGGTCAGGCCACTGCCTTTGTCACTCTGTGGCTTTTGAATGGGAGACATGTTTTTCCTGTGGGTCTGCCGAGGCTCTGATTCCCTATGTAGCCGAGAATGGCTTTGAACTTCCAATCAGCCTGCCCCTGTCTCCCAAGTGCTGAGATTACAGGTGTATACCACCACTCCTGGCTCATGCAGTATTTGGGCGGAACCCAGGACCCCATGTGTGCATGCCAGACAGTCTTTCCACCAACTGAACCACATCTCTGTCCTCAGAGCCTGAATACATTTAGTACACCTGACTTTCTGAGCTTCACACATAGGCTAGCCACCCAGTACTGTTTGCTTACTGTGCTGGTTTCGTAACCGACCAAGCCATGACACTTGCCACTGCGTCATGAAAAAGATACAGTCACACCTAACCCGGAGGAAGGTAAATACTGAACATTGAAATTACACTTTCACACCATGCCAAATTGATAAGTGTGTGAGTTCATCTTGTGTAAGGGATTGTGTGTGGTGTACTTTGGCCATTTTTACTACCATTTTTTTTTTTCTCTAGGAACTAGTAAATGGATATAGAGTGCTTGCCTAGCATCTGGAAAATCCTGGGCTTGACTCCTAAACTGCAGAAACTGGCTGTGGTGGCCCACGCCCGTCACGTTAGGTGTAGGAGGACACCAGTGGTTCAAGGTCTTTCTAGCAAATAAACGCCAGCCTGAGATATTCAAGGCCTTATCTAAGAAAGAGAAAGAGAAGCAGAGAGACAAGGAAAGGTGTGGGGTCAAGTCCGAGTGAAGAGGATAATAATGTAAGTTTACTACTGAAGGCCAAAGTCCACAGATTACTGAAAGAAATGGGAAATCATTTATTTCCTTTCCTTGCAGGGTTGGGAGTCAAGCCCAAGGCCACATACATGCTGGGCAAGCACACCACTGAGCCCCAGCCCCACTCATGACACAGGGTTGATATGGGGAGCAGCATTCTGTCTGCCCAATAGGAAACCGGAGCATACCCTTTCGTGTTTAACCCCCGGGTGTTATCCACACCTGCCTAGCAGTCAAGGATATTGTTTCTAAGCAGTAGCCAAGGTTCTGTCAATAAGCACATTATTTAGATAAGGTGTTATTCTAAATACTGTGTCCAGCTCAGATAATAATTTGCTTGACCCTTGTTGCAACCATTTGCCGGACATGAAAGTACACTTTTCTAACTGTTAGGGATTATTAAACGTCTCCCGTTCTTCCTGAGAGGTGGGAACCTGGAGGGGTTGTATAGGGTTTTAGCTAATACAGAGAAGGGGCCCCCAGCAAGTCTTCTGCCAGGCTATACCAAGGACTAGCAGATACTAGGAATCAGTTCCACTCTCCAACAGTGCATCTTTGATCATTTGGAACACGGAGTTAAATAGACTCTCCAGCTGTAGGACTTTGCTCCATTCTTGGAGGCCTGCCTTGTAACCCTTCAGTTCATTTCTGATAAGTATTTGTACACTTGTAGGTAACAGGCCTCCTGTCTCGGGCTCCCAAGTTCTCGGTTTCTACACATGCTTCCTCATAGCGAGCTCAACCAGGAAAATGAACTATAGTATTTTGTTGTTGTTGTTTTAATCTACATATACATGCTTAGACATTAGTGTTAAAAGAGGTCCATTTCCAAGTTAACTTTTTAAAAGGATTTTTTATTTATGTGTTATGTGTGTTTTACCCTTACGTACGTTCATACATGAGTACAGAGATGTGTCCCCAGGATTCAAAAGTGGACACTAGATTCCTCTAGAGGTGGGATTACAGGTGTTTGTGAGCCTCCCAACATGGGTGCTGGAAACTGACCTCCAGTCCTCTAGAAGGGCAGGAATCCTTCTAAACCACCGAGCCATCTCACCAGCCCCTCAAGTTAATTTTGTAAGGAACCTGAAGCTTCTGCCGCCATTTTTACTTGGTCCTTGAATTTAAACTTGTACCTTTTTATGCACCTTGGTCCTGGGTCTTAAGTGCTAAGACACTGATAGACCAAGTAAAATGTGGGTGGGGCCTGGGCTTTGCTTTGGTTCCTTTTCTATTTAGTTTTTTATTTGATGGGAGAGGGTCTCATGTGTTCTGGGCTGGCTTCATCCACTACATCATTCAGAATGACGAACTTCTGCCCCATCCGGCTTCTGTGGGCCTCCACACCTGACTTATACAATGCTAAAGACTGAACGATGGACTTCGGGTGTGTTAGGCAAGTGCTCTACCAAATGAGCGACATGCCCAGCCCTGTTTTGTTTTCTTTCAACTGCCCTAGAAACCCAGGCTTTCCCCCACACGGAGCACAAGCAGCAGTGATTGTTTGTGCTAACAAGTGCGTGCTGTTAATTGTAGACACTCCCTTCTATGCCAAGTCCGGCCAATGGCAGATGGTAATCGCTACTGTGAGCAAGCTTGCAAGTGCCACAGCATGTGCTCCCAGTTGCTGGGGGTAGCTTTCCCCACACATGTGCCTCAGCACACACAGACAGTAGCTTTGGTTCTGCCAACCGTGCAGCTTCCTCAAAAAAGATTGGGGATGTCACATTCCAACAGGGCTTTCTGAGGTCAATGGAATAAAACATACAGCCCAGGAAAAAGAGCCGGCAATGCACAGAGAAATCATTTTCTTGAATAATGACTTCGGTGGAGGGTCAGAACATCTTCCTTCAGAAATATAGAAGGAAAATGCTGGAATGCCCAATGGTAGAGCTCAGATTAGGCAATCAGATAAAATATAAGCATGTCCTTTTAAAATTGTTTTAAATCAAATTTTGTTTATCTATTTATTTATTTTAGTGTGTATATGTGTGTGCATAGGTATAAACGTGTCACAGTACACATGTGGAGGTCAAAGGACAGCTTCTGGGAGTTGTTTACCATGTAGATCTGGGCATGAGACTCAGATCATCAGGCTTGGCAGCAAGCCCCATTCCCTGCTGAGCCATCTTGCTGACCTGCAAGTCTGTTCTTTCGACTCCCCTGCAATTGACAGAGAAAAGCCTGTCCCTGAGAAGCAAAGAGTGTAGCTCTCTGGCCTTTTCTGTCTGCCTGGGAGCTTGAGAAAGCAGTCCCTCATGGCAGTTCTGGTCAAGTACTTCTTTATTATCACATACCCATCACCACCGGGTTCAGGAATGTCTAGCCAGGGCGAGTGGATTTATTGCTAGTGAAAGGCAGAGACATCCCCAGGAGGCCTCCTCCCCTCCCCAGCTGCTCTCAAGCCCTCTGTCTGCACTCAGAGGTTGATCCAGGTTCATATAAACAGTGCCGCCTGGACAGCCACAGGGAGGGCCCCTCTGCTCTGAGGCTAGCCCTAGCTGTCCCTGCAAGCAAACAGCATGGCTTCACTGGCTTCTAGGACCCCAGGGACAGTCCCCAGGAGAGTGAACAAACAGTAACTCAGCCACTGTGGTGCGCTCAGATGTGAAATCCTGTTTGGTCCTAAATTCTGAACATAATTGGAATTAACCCTAGAATAATGTTCCTTTGCTAGATTCCCTTCTCAGCCGTGGCTCCACCCTCTAGCTTCAACATGGCACGCCCATTATAAGTGGTAGCCCATCCTTTCGCAGCCCTCCCTGCACTTGCTGGCCATTTTTGGTGGGACCTGTTGTGAATTATTTTACTGAAGAGTGTGTAAAAGTGCACAGGCCGTATACAGCACAAAGTAGGGAGTGCACATCCCCAGCCCCACAGCCCCCAGGACTCTCCCCTGTCATCACCATTGTGTCGCATACCCTCCCCCATGCCATTCCCCATCCCCCTTTCTAACTCCCTTCCCCTCTCCCATCCCATGGCAATACAATGCGGTGTCTGTTCGCAGAGGCATTCACATGCTGTCTAGCCTCATTTTACTTACTTTGAATTTTCTGGATATGGAATTGTTGGTTGGTTGATTGGTTGGTTGGTTGGGGTTTTTTTTTTTGTTTTGTTGTTTTGTTTTTAAGAGAGGGTCTCAACATGTAGTCCAGACTGGCCTTGAACTTAGAATCCTCCTGTGACGACCTCTGGTGTATAGGGATAACAGGAATTCACCATCATACCAGACCATGATGTGTATTTGCTCCATGTTAATCAGATTCATCCATGTTCTGTGTAGCTCTATTTGATTTTCTTTGCTATGCAATACACTGCAATTTTATTGAGCCTAATTTTAGGAGAAGCTGAGGGGGCTGTTTGTTTTGGTTTTTTTGAGACTGGATCATATGCTCCTGGGCACTGTGAGGACTCATTATGAAACTGGGGATGGCTCTGAGCTTCCGACACTCCTTGCCTCTACCACTGGCATGCTAGGATCACAGCTTTGTGCTATCAACCCCACTTTATGCAATGTTGACAATCAAACCCAGGGTTCATACGTGCTAGGCAAGCATTATACTAAATTATACTTTCCGCCCATATTATTGGATATTTGTATGTATGTTTGTATGTATGTATTATGTATTTTCCTGTGTGTGTTGTGTACGTGTGTCTTACTATAAACAATGCTGGTGTAAACTTCACCCAAGTTTGTATGTTTCTAGGTATGCAGATTTCCAAAGGACCTTACACTAATAATTGACCCTCATGAAAATCTGAATCAGAGGTCCCATTGACTTTTATCTAGGGATAATTTAGATCGAATTGTGGTTTCAAAAATCGGATTGTCTGACATCTATCAGGATCTCCCTGAAGATGAATCTGCTTTTCCTGGAATTCTAAAGTTGTTGAACACTTTTCTTCTATCTGTTGGCCATTTGGATTCCTCCTTTGCTGCAGTTTGCTGAAAGTTTGACCTCATGTCTCTGTCAGGCTGTCTGTCTCATTTCTCCTTTGATCCTTCCATGGGCTGTTATTGTAACTGTTGTTGCTAAATGTCAAAGCTTGGTGTTCCTTGGTATCGGTGATGACTCTGGATGTGTTCTGGTGTTAAGTAAAGTTTCTGAAGGAAACTGGAATCATGGAGTTATAAAGAGGGTATGCTCTACACAGCTCATCAGATTTGAAACTGGCAGGAGGCCTTTTAGATACAGAGAAGCAAGTCTGTGTTCTCTCCTGGGAACCTGTGTGCTCCTTGAGAAGGCCCTGATTCCATGCTTATATAAGTTAGTTACATGTCTCCTTCACCCTACACTACTTATAATTTATAGTGATAATTTTCTTAAACCAGAAACCAAGTTAAACTGAGAAGAACATACACACACACACACACACACACACACACACACACACACACAAACTTCCAGTGAGACTGCAGATGAACAGTAGTAGTCTGCTGCCATGTTTGATGTGAAGGGCAATTCTTGAGTTAAATTCTGATGTTTTGCATAAAACTCTGCAAAATTGGACTGTTTTTGTTTGCTTCGTTGCTTGTTTGTCTTTACACACGATCGTCATGCAGCATTCCTGTTTATCAAAAATTAGCTCTCTGAGATTGGGAAAATATGGTTGATCACCTTTCCCAAGCATCCAATCTCCCTTTCACTTCGGTTTGGGGCTTCACATAATGAAAAGCACACATCCCAGGCACCCGTGCTACTAACATGCAATTAAACACAGGCCAACTAGATTAATTAGGAAGGGAGAGAATTTCAGCTTCTGCCTTTCAGAGAGAGTGGGAACTTCTTCATTCCTTATCACAAGGTGGTGATGCCCTGAATTGGGCCATGTGATGGCTGGCCACACCTCAGGAATGGCAAGATTAAAGATTAAAATCCTCATCCCTTCATGTATGTCCAGGTCTGACATTATGGAAAGAAATGTCAGCAAAGGGTGAACAGTAGTTTCTACCCAGCCATGTGATCGGCATTGCCAAAAATATCATTTAGTAAATATCACAACTTTAGTGGTTTCGGGTCATTCTGTCAAGTGTAAGTTAATCTGCTTGGTATGTATGCACATGCTTGCATATGTGTGAACGTGCACATAGAGGCCAGAGGTCACCCTCAATACCATTCCACAAGAACTATCCACCTTGTTTAGAGACAGGGTCTCTCACTGTCCTGGAGCTCACAATACAGGTAAGGTTGGCTGGCCAGGGAGCACCATCGATCTGCTTGTCTCCAAGGGACAAAATCCTCCCAAACTCAAAAATAGCTGGGTGTGGTACATACACCTTTAATACCAATACTCGAGATGCAGAGGTAGGTGGATCTCTGAGCTTAAGTCCAGCCTGGTCTACAGAGCAAGTTCCAGGACAGCCAGGGATACAGAGAGAAACCCTGTCTGTCTTGGAAAGAAAAGAGAGGGAGGAGAGAAAGAGAGGAAGAACAAAAGAAAGAAAGAAAGAAAGAAAGAAAGAAAGAAAGAAAGAAAGGAAGGAAGGAAGGAAGGAAGGAAGGAAGGAAGGAAGAAGGAAAGAAAAGGGAGAAAGAGAGAGAAAGGAAGGAAGGAAGGAAGAAAGAAAGAAAGAAAGAAAGAAAGAAGAAAAGAAAGAAAGAAAGATAACCTAAAGGAGATCTCTTCTTTTTGCTCTTTGTAGACTACCTTTTAGAACTTTAAACTTGGAGGAAAATTGAGCAGTGAATGCAGATTTCCTCTTTAGCTCATCTCCTTCCCACCCATGACATCTCCTAACAGTAATCTCTTGCAAACGTGTGGTACATTTGTGTTAAAAGTCCACAGACAAGCTTTGTGTAGCTCTACGTGTCTAACACACACTCAGGGTCATATATGCTCCTTTACAGCACCATATAAATAAGATCACTGCCTCACTGCCTTACACACCCCCACCCCCCACCCCCATGATCCATGTCTGCTTTGCTACTGAAGCAGAGTAGTGTGTTGGTGTCCAGGAAGAACTGGTTCTAAGATCTCCCCTCCCTTTCTGCTAAAATCTGCAGACACTCAAGTCTCTTGTATAAAGGAGTCTAGTATTTGCCTGAAACCCACACACATTCTTGTTTACTTTGAATCACCTGTCCATGAATTATGCTTACCACAATGAAAATGTTATGTAGGTCATGGCTACTGTATTGTTTATACCATAATGACCAGGAGAAGTCAGCCTGTGTTTGGCACAGACTCAGATTTTCATAGTTTCAATCCGTAGCTGGCTGAGTCCATGGGTGCAAAGTCTCTGCATAAGATCATCTTGTTGTTGGCTTCTTTAAAAAAATATTATATTTTACTTATGTGCTTATCTGTGTGTCTGTGTGGGATGCACACACATGAGTGCTTGTGTTTGTGGAGTTCAGGAGAGTGTGTTGGATCCCCTGAAGCTGGAGTTACAGGTGGTTGTGAATCACCCAAGATGGAAGCTGGGACCCAACTCAGGGCCTCCGTAAGAGCAGTATATATTCTTAATGGATGAACCATCTCTCTAACTCCTGCTGGCTTCTCTTTAAACTAGAACTCATTGAAATAATCTCCATGTGCTTTCCTATTAATGTGTCTGTATTAGTTGACACACCACACCACAACACTTCTGTGTTGACACACAGAAGGCTACTCTTAAAGAGTGAATAATAGTCATTGTTTAGCATGATGGCTCGTGACTAACCCTTAGAAATGGATTGATTTATTCAGCCAGCATTTCTAGACAACACCACATTTTACAACGAAGGAAGATAGCATAAACATCACATTTTATGACAGGGAAAGGTTCTGGCTGTCTAGAATAGAAATCATTCTTGAGAGAGCTTGGCAGAATGACATCTCTGAGACCAAAATCCGTGTACGAAAATCCCAGCAGACAGTACTTATCATTTGAAACACATAGTTATTTTTCTGTTTAGGTGCCAGACACAGAATATGCTTGAGTTGGCAGACATGATGAGCGCTGATGATGCTTGCCTCTAGGTGGGACATAGGACCAAAACTATGTTAAATAATCAGAGCTACAAGTATCCATTAGTACTTACTCTCATCGGTGAGTTTATTGGATAGAATAGTAAATAAATACCTCCCTTTCTTTCTTCCAACTCTTTTCTCTTTTGTCTTGACTGCATTTTTATAACTTTTTAAAAGTTATTTCTCATTTATTTTATGTATATGAGTGAGTGTGTGTGCGCGTGTGTGTGCGCGCGTGTGTGTGTGTGTGTGTGTGTGTGTGTGTGTGTGTGTGCATCACATGTGTGCAGCGCCTACTGCCTTCAGAATTCAGAAAATGGTCTCAGATTCCCTGGAACTAGAATTACAGATGGTTGTGAACCTCTAGGTGGATGCTGCAAAATGAACCCATGTCTGCTACAAGAGCAAGTGCTCTTAACCACCAAGCCATCTCTCTAATCCTATTCATTTTTATAACTTAAAAGTCAATAAGTACATTGTATAAAAGTTCTTCACATTAGGCATGCGTGTTACACTGATTGCAAGTGAATGGGTAAATTGATGAAAAATAACAACTTCCAGTCTATTGAAGTCTCATTGCCACAAAATTAACTGTAAAACAAAGTGATTCTAGGTGCTGACCTGGGAACATGGGTTCTTGAAACATGCCTTGTGGTTCACCTGCATCTGAAATACACCAGTGTACATGGGTTGCTGGTGTTGAGCAACTGCAAAAAGCTCTGCCCTAGCCTGGTGTGGTGGCTCCTGCCTGGTACTACAATATTATAGAGTCAGAGACTGGAGGTTCATGAATTTGAGGCCAGCCTGGGCTACATAGCAAGACCCTGGTCTCAAAAATCAACAGAAGGGAGTGGGGTGGGGGTGGGGGAGTTGAAGAACAGAGCATGAAATTATTAAGAAAATAAATAATAGTTCTAAGAATTGACAGCTGACCTTTAATATGAATAAAATGGACTGTCAGATATTTTGATTTTTCTGGAAGCACAAACCAGTTTCCCAAGATTGTCAGTTTGATTAAGTGCTACTGCTCAGATTCCAAGTGAGTAGAGGGAGTTGTTCTTATATAAGAACAGGAGCCAAGAGACTCTTTTACTTCCTGTAGTGATTAAGAGAGCCGAATCTTTCACCTTTAAGTAGGCCCTGATGCTCCTCTTAGGAAAACACATTGAGTGTGCGTGGAGCCCACTTCAAGTTCTTCAGCATAAACATCTGGCAATAAAATGATCTACATAGATATTGCTGTCGCTCTTCTGTAATTCTCCTATCATCCTCCAAATGCAATTGTCCCACACAACCATCTTTGGAAAGTTCTTCTTTGTAGAAATCTCTAGAATAGATAAAACCAGAAAACAAGGGCGAAGTCTTTCTATTTTCCTTCCTTCCTTTCTTTCTTTTTTCCATATAATTATTTTTTAAATTTTTTTATTTTATGTATATGAGTACATTGTTGCTATTTTCAGACATACCAGAAGAGGGCATCAGATCCTATTACAGATGGTTGTGAGCCACCATGTGGTTGCTGGGAATTGAACTCAGGACCTCCAGAAGAGCAGTCAGTGTTCTTAACCACTGAGCCATCTCTCCAGCCCTCTGTATAATTATTTTTAATTTTATGTGCACTGGTGTTTCATCTGCATGTATGTCTGGGTGAGTGTGTCTGATCCCCTAGAACTGGAGTTATAGACAATTGTGAGCTGCCTTGTGGCTACTGAACACTTAACCCAGGTTCTCTGGAAGAGCAGCCAGCATTCTTAACCACTGATCCATCTCTGCAGGCCCAAGGAGAAGCTTTTAAACTAGGTAACAGGAGTGAGCAATATCTAATACAGAATGGTAGGTGTGGACCACATAGATGGAGACCATGGTTTGGTCCCCAGTTTGTTGTTGTTTTTCCTCTTTTCTTTCGCTTTTGGATCCTTGCTATCATATGGATGTTCCCTTGGTCTATGATGTCTAGATGAATGGTGTGAAAGGAAATTCACCTGGACCCAAAGTATGGTCCTCTACAAAGAGGTTTGTCTGCTTCAATATTATGGGAAGTGTGGTTTTTAATGAGATGTGTGTGTCCCATAGTCTAGGCATTTGAATACTGGGTTTCCAGTTGGTGGCTGTTTGAAGAGGCTTAGAAGATGTGGCCTTGCTAGAGGAAGTATATCACTGCGAGAGCACTGAGGTTTCAAAAGACCCTTGCCATCTTCCATTCACTCCTTGCTTCCTACATTCAGTTCCAGATGTGAGCACTCTGCTTCTGCTTCAGCTGCCACATCTGGAGCTTGTATTCATGCTTCTCTGCCATCACAGTGATGGACTCTTCTGTCTCTGGAACCGCAAGCTCAAAGTAAGGCTCTCCATCTATAAGTTGCCTTGATCATGGTGTTTTATCACAGCCATAGAAAAGTGAGCAATAGAGGAAGTTAATGTAAAAAAAGGAAAAAAAAATGCCTAAATGGTAAGTTTTAAAATTTGCCAGTGTTTTCCTTTGCACCTGATGGAAGGGCGCGTATTCGTTACTTACTTCATTGCTATGACCAAATACCAGGCAAGAAGTAACTGAAGGAAGGATCAGTCTATTTTGGCTCACAGTTTGAGGATGCAGTCCATCGTGGCAGTGAAGTCAAGACAGTAGGAGTGTGGGGCAGCTAATTTGCGTTTGTGTGCATGGTCAGAGAATGAAGAGAGATGAATGATGGTGATCAGTTGGCTTTGCCCTCTCTATCAGTCTAAGACCTCAGCCCACGGGATGGCACCCACATTCAGAGTGGGCTTTTGCTCCTCACTTAAACCTTCCTGGGGATGGCCTGATATGCAACCCCAGGTGTGTGTTCCCATGATGCTTCTAAATCCCCTCAAGTTGACAAACCAAGGTAGCCATCCCAGGATATAAGGGGGCTGTGCCTTTGCACAGTTGAGAATGCTCAGCATTCTAGGGCCAGAGCCTTGGGAGGACAGCTGGGAGTCAGGGTTTGAACCCAGTAGTTAAGAACCTGGCCTGAGGAGCCAAGCAGACTGACTTCAGATGCGTGTCTCCCCTACACAGTAGCCATGAACAGTTAGCAACAGAGCCAACATCTCTGAACCTCACAGCTTTGCCAGAAAAACATGGAGAATAATGATGCCTTCTGCATGAGAAGATTGGCACCCAGCCTACCACCAGGACAATAATGCCCCTAAATGCACTGCTCAGTGTCTAGTACTTTCAACAAAGTTTAGCTAATAGGAAGAGAGGAAGATGTGACCACTGGAGAGGAGAGTAAGCATGACTGCGTGGAGAACACCAGGGTTCTTGGGATTGTGACCCAGCTCTTCACACCCATTTCCTAGGAGCTAATAGACCTTCTAGCACCACGTTTCCTCCTCCCTTGAATACTCGGGCAGCTAGAGAAACGTTTCTCTCATATAACACAAGACCAGCTCTCACACCTTTCTTGCGACCACTAGAATTTGTCCATTTTATATAGCGTTTTTATAATTTTATAAATTATAAAAGTTTATAAGATTTTATAATTACTAGTTTTCTAATTATAGAATGTCCAAATAGAATACTAGTACATTTTAGCTCACTGTGGGTGATGTGAAAGTTCCTTTGGATTTATCAGAAACACATTCTCCCTTCCTCTTATATTCCTGAGATTTCTGCAGAGATTAACTTTCCAATGCCGGTTGTGTGGATCTACTGTACTTCAGAGGATGATAGGGATGGGAGCGACAGCAGTGTCTATGTCAACTGTTTTAATGTGGGATGTCTATATATTGAAGAACTTGTAGACGGTCCATGAGTGCTCCTGTGGCGACTGGTGCTCCAACATGCTGAGTGTTAGGAGCTCCTGGGGATGACCCGGTTGATGCTACCAGAACGTGGAAATGTGTATAGTAGAATAGGAAGATGCTGTGTAAAAGTAGAATATGAAAAAATGTCTTTAGTACCATCCATCTTACATAATGAAATCAATGTTCACAGAAAGTATTGGAGACTTCAGAGTACATGACGCAGTTGTCTCATTGCAGGGCGGTCTCTAGTAACAGGGACTAAGGTCCTACAATAACCATTCAGGTTTCTTCATTGGAAAGCCTGATTGGACGTCTGTTCAGGTGTCAGTCTGATACTAATGCATTGTGTTTCTTTCCAGCGATGAGAATGCCAGGAGAGACTTGAAGACACTGCCAGTCTTTCCAACCAAAACCCTTCAGGAACATCCGTCGCTCGCTTACTGGTAAGCTAAGCCAGCTGCATGTCAAGGCCAGGGCCTCCACTGAGCACTGAGCACTAGCAGATGAAAGAGAATCACTTTTTTTTTTCTTTTAAATTACTTGTACCCCTTGTAAACACACTCTCTATGGTTTCAGCCTCCAAACCATGAAAATGACCTTCTTTTGCACACACCCGAAAATTATGAAATAAAGATGATAAAACATCCCGCATTGATAACTTTAAATATAAAAGCTGGAATACATTTTCCAAATGTACAGTGAAATTAGGTACAGAGCCTACACTGCGTTCAGACTCTGGAAACTTCTAAACAAATCACTGTTAAATGAAAGTTTCTTTAAAAAAAAAAAATAGGGTGGGGTGAGAGTCTGGGGGTGAGGTGGGGTGGGGTGGGAGATGATCGAGCTCAGAGTGATGCTTGCAGTCTCATGGCTGCACACGGGCTGTGACTGAAGAGCTAGCTGAAGTGTAGGGTGACGTAGGGTGACGTAGGGTGACGTAGGGTGACGTAGGGTGACGTAGGGTGACGTAGGGTGACGTAGGATGACGTAGGGTGACGTAGGGTGACGTAGGGTGACGTAGGATGACGTAGGATGACGTAGGGTGACGTAGGGTGACGTAGGGTGACATAAGGTGACGTAGGGGCTGAAGAAGTCTCTCCTCCTCCAGGATAAGATCAGGGGCTTTTCTCTACAGCACAGTGTCCAAAATGGTAATAAGAATATTTCAGATGGTATTCAGACTCAAATGCTTGTGTTTTCCTTAAGAAAAACAAAAACCAAAAAAGTCTCATCCCAGGCTGCCTGGTACCCTTTTCATAACTCAGGGTGCCTTGAATATCTAGCTTCTCTGCCTCTGTCTCCCAAGTGATGGGATTACAGGTGTGGGCCACTTCGCCTGGCTTATGTGATACCAGGGATCGAACCCAGGGCTTTGTGCATGCTAGAAAAGCACTCTACCAATTGAGCTACAGACCTTAGGCTCAAAATTACCTCAAAATGATCTCCAACTAGTATTTAATATTTGTACTTTATATCTAGTCTCTCTGAGGGATCTAGAATATTAGTTTTCCATTTGAGAACTTCAACATGTTTCCTTTCCTAGTAAACACCATTTTAAAATATGAATACAAATCATATATTTATATAAAAGTTAGAGGTCATAGTGGAAGTAGTCACATGCTGATTAAGGAGTGGACTCCTACAGAAACAGCAAAGGATGCCATTTTACCTCCCAAGTGAGGAAGTTCCTCTCAAGTTTCCAGTGACTGCCTAAGAATGTAGAAATGGAATCTGGATGTCAGAAAGGCACACGTCACCATGCTTATTTCTCTGTTTTGCAGTGAGGACAGAGTGATTGAGCATTATTTGAAAATCAAAGGTCTCACTCGGGGTCAAGCTGTGGTCCAGTAAGTATCATTTTTCTTCTTGTCTAAATATGGTTTTAAAGAAAACATCTTGGTGATTCCATATGTGGGTGTTACCAGTTCAGATGTTCTCCAGGGCGAGGCAGGTAACAGAAGGAAGAGCTGGCCACCTAGGAAATGGGGAGGATGGTTCTGGGCATGGGTAAGGTGACTTAGCTTTGAGTTCAGGAATGATGGTGCCAAACCTTCCAACATTTTCAGAGAGAAGAGGGAAATTCAGTTCGTGACTCTACTTTGGATGGAACTCACAGTACACTTGCTGTTGGAGTTCTGTTTCCTCTTACTACCAAGAACAGACTGTAGTCATTACTTAGAAATGGGTGGGCAGGTAGGTAGATAGATAGATAGATAGATAGACAGACAGACAGACAGACAGACAGACAAGGGTTTCTACTGCTATACAAAACACAATGACCAAAGAAACGTAGGGAGAAAAGGGTTTGTTTGGCTTACACTTCCACATCAGTGTTCATCACCAAAGGAAATCAGGACAGGAACTCAAGCAGGGCAGGCACCTGAAGGCAGGAGCTGATGTAGAAGCCATGGAGGGGTGCTGCTTAGTAGCTTGTTCTCCATGGCCTACATGGCCTGCTTTCCTATAGAACCCAGGATTATCAGCCCAGGATTAGCAACACCCATAATGGGCTGGACCCTACCCCACATAATCATTAAGAAAATGCCCTATAGAACTGCTTACAGCCTGATCTTATGGATGTATTTTCTTAGTTGAGATTCACCTTTCTCTCAGATGGCATTTGCTTATGTGAAACTGACATAAAACTATCCAATACAGATAGATGATAGATCAGTGATAGATAGACAGACAGATATAGATAGATAGATAGATAGATAGATAGATAGATAGATAGATAGATGGATAGACAAGACAGACAGATAGACAGATACTCTCATGTACACAGGCTGACCCTGAACTCACTAAGTAGCTAAGGATAGCTTTGAATTCCAGCTGCCTCCCATCCCAGCTGCTGGGACTCTAAGTGCCACTACACCCATTGTCTGCCTTATTCTTTGACTGTATAGAGGTACCGTTGCTTTATTAAGAACTCTTCCCTTGATACAATAATATCTAAGTTATTGGAAGTTATGAAAACCAATCTATTGTAGTTCGGGACTGTTCCAGTAGCCAGAGAACTATAACTTTATGAGAAACAGTGTGAACAGCATGGGTCATGTGGGAAGTGAAACGAGGACCCAGGTTGCCTGTCCCCTGGTGAGGACCCAGCCTTCTTCACACTCTAATTTCTTCACCAATCTCATTTCCATGACACACTGTGATGCTCAGGGCAGACAGTAGAAGCCAGCAGTTCTAAGGTTGAACCCTTGACATCTTCATTCATTGTGCTCTGGGGCTGGTGGTGGAGGAGAATTCCAGGGATGGAGCAAGAATGGAAAGATAATTTCCCTGAAGGATTTCAGTCAGGCTGGTGTGCACATTAGGCAGGATCCTTACTTGAAAGAAGTTTGTTGACTTCTCCTGGTCCTTGTTGCATGATTTCTAACACTGACTGTTTGGCTTGGTTAATGTTTGTCTGCGGCGTTCCAAACCCTGTTCCAAGTTTGTGTACTTATATCACTGCTTGATGTTGGCACATTCACCTAGTCCCTTATGCCCTTTATATTCATATACATGTAGGGCAGTTGCCTAAGAAATTACCAAGTTAGTGATTAGAGTGTCCAAAGAAATTAATCTTCAAGATGCCATTTAAAAAATCCTTTCTAAGCCGGGCGGTGGTGGCGCACGCCTTTAATCCCAGCACTTGGGAGGCAGAGGCAGGTGGATTTCTGAGTTCGAGGCCAGCCTGGTCTACAGAGTGAGTTCCAGGACAGCCAGGGCTACACAGAGAAACCCTGTCTCAAAAAAAAAAAAAAAAAAAAAAAAAAAAAAAAAAAAAAAAAAAAAAAAAAAAAAAAAAAAAATCCTTTCTAATTGGAAGGAACATGATCAAAATATATTGTGTTAAAGTTTCAAATAATAAGTAAAAACATCATTTTATCTTGGGGGGGTAGTCCCCTCAAGTTAAATAGGGATTTCATGTCTAGGGGATGGAGAATTCTTACCCAGTTCAGCCCAGCCCACTCTTTAAAAGTACACAGTGCCTTCTTGAACAAAAATAGAACCGGTGACATGTGCCATCATGCCTAGCTCAAAAGTTGATCCTTACTGTTTGTATATTAAGTGTTGGCCTTAAAAAATTTTGCAATGTGGGGCTGGGGAGATTGCTCAACAATTAGGAGAACTGGCTGCTCTTCCTGAGGTCCTAAGTTCGATTCCCAACACCCACACAGAAGCTCACAGTGTTTCATAATTGTCCTGTAGATTCTGACGACCTCTTCTGGTGTGCAGATGTACCTGCATACAAAATACCATACGTATTACATGTATAAATAGGCTACATATAGGCTACAAAAGGTACATACCTTTTATCACAGTACTCTGACTCCTAGGTTGCCTGGTCTACAAAGCAAGGATGTTCAGGAAAGCCAGGGCTATACAAGGAAGAAACCCTGTCTTAAAGGGGAGCGAGGGGGGAAATAAAGTGCATAAATAAATAAATTTAAGGTTTGCAGTGTTAATGCAGTCTATTTGTAAGTTGTAGAAACTTTCACTGTATTTGTTTTGTTAGAAAGCCACAGACATATAATAGCCAGAACCTGGAAACAACCCAGATGTCCCTCAACAGAGGAATGGATACAGAAATTGTGGTACATCTACACAATGGAGTACTACTCAGCTATTAAAAACAATAAATTTATGAAATTCTTAGGGAAATAGATGGATATGGAGAATATCATCCTGAGTTAGGTAACCCAATCACAAAAGAACCAACACGGCATGCACTCTCTGATAAGTGGTTATTAGCCCAGAAGTTTGGAATACAGGAAGAACAACCCA
>NW_022196903.1:91098363-91109631 GCF_008632895.1 Mastomys coucha | reverse complement strand
TGTTCTGGCAGCGTGTGTATAGTAGAGGATTGCAATTTGATCATCAATAGGAGGAGAGGACCTCGGCCGTGTGAAAGTTCTGTGCCCCAGTGTACAGGGGCATGCCAGGGGGATGCCAGGGCCAATAAGTGGGAGAGGGTGGGGTGGCAAGCATGGGGAGGGGAGAGGCAACAGAGGTTTGTTTTTGTTGTTTTGGTGTGTTTCTTTGTTTTTTGGAGGGGAAACTGGGAATGGAGAAATTTACATGTAAATAAAGAAAATTTCTAATAATAAAAAAAAATGTAAGCTGTTCTGAAAAAAAGAAAAAAGAAAAGAAAGCCACCGACAGCTGCATAAGGTACAAACCATATCACTCTCTACAGTGGTTTACTATGCTATGTTTCCTTGAGTCAAGGAGCTTAGCTGTGGTTAAATGAGGGAAGCAGAAGCAAATTGTGTTTCCTGAAATCAGTTTTTCCCAAAGGACCCTCTTACTGTTTTGATGAGCTTACAATGTGTCCATTTCTTTAGGTATATGAAAATAGTAGAAGCCCTACCAACCTACGGAGTCCATTACTATGCAGTGAAGGTAAGCGCTTCTCATATTCCAGAGTTTCCCATGATGCACAGCAACCAGTGCAAGTCACTGAGCAGCATCTCAATATGTGTGTGAACTGTGTCTAGGATTTGCAGTGTTTTAAAATATCTTTTAAAATATTTATTTACCTGATTTATATGTGTGCATTGGTCTGCATACATGTCTGTGTACTACATGCATGCAGTGCCCATAGAAGCCAGAAAAGGGCAGCAGATTCCAGGGAATTCTAGTATTAGATGGTTAAAAGCCACCATGTGAGTGCTAGGAACTGAACTCTGGTCCTTTGGAAAACCAGCCAGCTCTCTGAACTCCTGAGCCATCCTTCCAACCCCAAAATTTCACCATTTTAAATAGAATTGTTTTCTTAAATGTTTTAAGTCTATTACTTTTGTGGCAAATTATAAAGCATATCATTTTTGCAAAATGCTACATTTCCCTCTTAGCTCATATTCCAATCTATCTATCTATCTATCTATCTATCCATCCATCATGCATCCATCTATTTCTCCCTCCCTCCTTACCTCCTCTTCCTTCCTCCCTGATCCCCTTGCATGCTGGGTATTGAACCTAGGACCCATGGCATGCTAAGTCCATACTATACCACTGAGTCCATCTGCTGTTCTCAGCCATCCTCATTATCTACCCTTAGTGATTTTTATTTTCTATCATTTGCCTCATGAATGCTCCTGGCTCTTCATTTGCTCACTCCTCCGTGTGACAGTCACGTCAGCCTTCAATGTTTATGCGTACATCCATGGGAAATGCTAAAGATTCTGAAAATGTTGCATTATCACACGCTCATCAGTGTGCTTTGTCTTCTTGTTCGGATAAACAGGAAGAAGCTGGCTAAGAAATATTTTGATGGTAAAGGAGGCAGTGTAGATAAAGGGAGTTTTGTTTGAGAGAGGCATAATTTCATAACTGATAAGCTCTTCCGTGACTTTCGATGTCATGACAATGTTGAAATCTTTACCATTGCAGATGTAGGGAAATCAGATAATGCACACTTTTGTATTGAGGATGACTGTGCTAAAAATGTATCCAAATTTAATCTTAATTCTCACTGATTCTGCTTTGCATATACACACATGCCTAACCCTAAAGGTGTCCCTCTGTCAATACATTCTTTTCATTGGGAAAAATAAAGCCCAATAAACAAACCTAGAAAGACATACTGTATTTATAATAGAATATCATACATATCTGCTCTTCACATGTATGGCAGACTGACTATTCATGCCGCTGTGGAGTTGTCCAATTCCCCTAAAAGGTATTCTTGCTTCTCTGTTCATTGTTAATTGTGCTCTGAGCATCAGGGCTCAGAACCTCTGTTTTTTTCCTAGTAATCCCTTGGAAACGTCCCAGCCTTTATAGCTAGTGATTTAGCTGAGAGAACAAAGGCCTTTTTTAAAAGTCATAACTAACTTTGGGTTGAATTAATTCTTGGTTGAACTCTAATTTTTTTTTATTCTCTCAAATGATTTAATCAAAACAGTAGTGCTTTAGTCTTTTGGATGATAATACCCATACTATATGGCTATGCATGTGTGCTTATTATTTGAAGAGACCCTAAGCAAATATTTTAACAAGTTAAGTTTCTCAGTAGAGTTCTGCTTACCAGCACAGATGTATATTGGCTTGTTGGTACTTCTTAAAGAAAAATAGTAATAAACAGCACTTCCTGTCTAGAAGATTCCCCAGGCCCTGGGTCTCATGTATTTTCTATCTTTTCAGGATAAGCAGGGACTTCCATGGTGGCTTGGGATCAGCTACAAAGGCATCGGCCAGTATGACTTACAAGACAAGGTGAAGCCTCGGAAAGTAAGTGTGAGCCGCTGTGGACACTTAGGGACCTTGCATGTTCTAGATCTGACAGTGTCACTTTGAGCAGCACCTGGAACCCTCTCAGGTAGTGAACTTCGCTAGGTGAAGCTATGGTACAAAGGCTACTCACGTTCAGTGTAACCTTTTAAAATGACTCCTTTATGCACAATCAACCCAGTTCTGCAGGGGCTCATCTAGTCATTGAGACGGGCTCTTGTGTGGCATGAACTGATCCTTCTGTCTCCACCTCCCAAGTGCTAGGATTGCATGCCCGCGCCACCATATTGCCTGTGCCCAGGCAATAACCTAAACTGTGCACTAAGGTTCAGCTATCAAGCTAACTGCAATATGGTTTACAGCCCCTACACTTCAGCTTAAATCCAAAGTTTTTGTGGTGATTATTTGACAATGAAATGGTTATAAGCAATCTCTCTATAACCACAGCTATTTTTGCTTATCTTCATTTTCACTGTCTTTTATAGCAAATAGAGCTGCTTTCTGAAAAGAAAAAAAAAATGGGTTAAAGGGCCAGAATCTATCAGATTTGGGTTTTCCAAAGCTAAATAAGTTACTATTTATCATTATATCATTGTAATCCTGGTATTTGAGAGGTAGAGATAAGAGAATCAGAAGTTAAGGCCAATTATGTTCTGAGTTAGAGGCCAGGTTGGGCTATATGAAACCCTGTCTCCCAAAAAAAATTAGGGGAAAAAAGGTGGGGGGAAAACCTGTTTATGAAGCTTCTGTTCTCACCTCAAGTATAAGTGCAGAAGATGCACGGGGTCACCTATTATGATTTGATGAATCTGTATAGGTCACCATCCAGTGGCTGTTGGTCTCCTCATGTACAGCGAGATAAAACCTACCTACTCACGCTGTTCTGGGTGAGATTCCTACTCTTTCTCCTTACACTCTGCTGCCGTCCCTGCTGGCTGTAGGAGTGAAACAGTAGCCCCTTACTAATAAACTATGGTTAACTCACCTTCCTTATCAGAACCCAGCATCACAGTCCAAAATAACTCCCACGTGCCCACCTGTCTCCCGCTGTGCTCTTCGTAAACCAACCCTGGAAACTAGCAGTGCTCTGTGTCTTCTGAGACTCCTTCTACTCTCGAGCCATGCTCCCAATCATCCTTAAGTTATGGAAACTGAGCGCCTTTCCTGTCCCCACGCCATGGTTGTGACATTAACATGGATAATACAAAAGGTCGTGTTGGGCAGAACATGGCTTCCCTTCCCATGCGTTGGAATGAGGAATGCTGGGGAACAGATCTGGGGGGGCCTTACAAAAGCCAGGCAACCGCTGTTTCCCCAACCCCCGGCCACTTTTAAAGTTTCCCGGAGTTCCATTATGTGGACATACATAATTTTTGTAACAGATTCTCTCTCATGATCACCTGTCCACCCTCTACCCAATTTCAGGATTACAGGTGTGAGCCACGGCACCTAACTACCTACCAATTCTCTTTGGATGGACATTACAGTTTCCACTGTGGCTGGGACAGTGGGCTCAGGGTACTGAGTGTAAGAAAGAGTCCCTGCCAAGCCATTGTTTTCGTGGTTTCTTAAGGCATAGCTCACCTGGAGTACGATAGTTTCTGCTCATTAGTCTGTTCTGAATTTTACATTTTTAGTAAAGAACACACAAGAGTCTTGTTCGGTTTTACTAAACTTGTGTGCAAAATAGAACTTACATCAACTCACAAGTCAACCTATAAGCAATCAGCACAGCCTGGGAAGCCCAAAATTCTCACAACATTGGAAATGTTTCTTTAAAAAAAAAGGGGGGGGGCAATCTCAGCATTCCTTCCACTCTCAGAGTTCTTTCTCCTCTCTCCTTCATAAATCTGTGTTTGCAGTGTATGAAGGAACAAAAAAACGAGCCATCAGATTTTTTTTCTCCCCACGCAATGATGAATCAGATCCTCACAGCAAATGCCGAAGCTTAATTTCCTCTCTAGTGCTCCTGACTCACAAGCCTTGCCTCACATTCACAGCTTCATAAAAATCGGTACACCCTGCTTCACACCGATCACAATCAGAGTCTAGACCAGGGTCAGCAGCCACTTCCTGTTATCAGTCTGCCAGTTTTCCTCTTTCGTTTTTCAAGACCTGCCTTTCACTTCCGACAGGATGTTAGCTCTCTCCCTGTGCTGTCGATTCCTCGCCCTCTCCTCTCCATCATTTCAGGGGTCCAGTCTCAGCTGTGGTTTGCACCCTGCTTTTGTTTGTTGAAATCCGATGGTGGATCTTGCTTTCTGTAACCTACTGATTTGAGCTGGGGACAGGAGTGGGTTCTGCAGGGCTCTTTCCTGGCCAGCTTGCACACGTTAAAAGGATGCGTAGTTTAAAGGATTGTGAGCACCCACACAAAAGAAGGCTCATGCTTCAGCATCTGGTTGTGCAGCAAGTCCTCCAATGCCTAGAAAAGAATCGAGGTTATGCTGACAGATGAATGGCCATGTGCCTACCTTGTGGCTGCAGAAGCAAACCAGGAGAGAGGTATACCAAGAATCAGAGGCTCATGCCAAAAGGCTGGTTTTGAAAGCAGGTGTTTAAGGCCTGTTGGTAAAGGCCTGCTAGCCCTTCTAGATAATGTCTGTTAATTATTGCCTCTAAATGCTGAAGACCATGTTTGCTTTACTACCAGGGCACTAGCAAGCATTCTTCATTTGTTCTAGCTTTAAGTTTTTGCCAATCTTGGGGTTGGGCAGGGGGCCCAAGTGGTTTTCCATCAGTGAAGCACTATGATACAGCCCAAGCATTGAGGGGACATTCTCCACCCTGGCTCTGATGCCTATTTTCTCTGTGATCTTGATTCTGTGTTTGGATTTGTGAGTGTTTGTATGGATATCTGTGTGTATTTTTGCCGTGCCGAGGATCCAATCCAGGGACTCCAGCAGGCTAAGCGAGCACTCTCCCACTGAGCTACATTCCCAGTCTTTATTTGCCGTGCGATCCTGGGTACAGTTTTCCCCTCTTTAAAGGTGTCTTCCTCATCTTGCACAACTGTAATTCCACTAGCTGAAGGGGAGGGTGTGAGAACTGAATGAGATTATGTTCTGCCCCATGCCTGATAAACAGCTATCACCAGATAAGGAGAAATCATTCCTTGGTAGGGAGGGAGGCAAACAATTAAAGAGAGTATGTGAAATATTTTTATACTGACAGGGAAAGATTTTGCAAAGCAATCCGGGTATATTAGAAGCCCCTGTTTTCAGTCCCTATTCCTTACTCGTAAACCCTTTTCTCCCCTGTGTGTTACCCGTAAGGCATGAAGATGTACTTGCCATCTATGAGAAGAAAAATCATTAATGACTTTATGACAGGTTCTCATGTATCCCAAACCGGCCTTGAACTTGCTGTATAGCCAAGAAATCTTGAATTTTTGATTCTTCAGCCTTCAACTGGGGTTATAAGTGTACACTACTGTGCCCTGTTTATATGAGGCTGAGGTTCAACCCCAAGGCTTCATGCACACAAGGCAAATACCCTACCAACTGAGCCAGCTCCTCTTCTTGGGTTTTTATTGCCTTTTTAAAAGATTTATTTATTTATTTAATGTCTATGAGCACACTGTCGCTGACACACCAGAAGAGGGCATTGGATCCCATTACAGATGGTTGTGAGCCACCATGCAGTTGCTGGGAATTGAACTCATGAAAAGCAGCCAGTGCTCTTAACCCCTGAGCCATCTCTCTAGACCCTTGTTCAGCATTTTGAAACAGAGAAAAAAAACCATCACTCACAAGAAACTAGATAGTCCATCAGTGGGCGAGTAAGGCATTAGTGTGTATGTCATGACCTAACTCTGGTCTACAGCACAGACTTCCTCTGGACAACAGGGCCTGAAAGAGACCAGAAGTATGGAACCAAAAGGACACTGCTACTCTAGGTATCTTCTAGACCATCCTAATGAAATGTCTCTCAAGATTAGCATCTTATTACATCAGAGCATGATAAGAGATCCTTGCAGTGAATATCTTCACTCTTAGCCTTCAGTTAAGTGATTTAAAAAAAAAAAAAACCAAAACTGTTGGAATTTCCTCGTGCCTGGAGGCGGATGTGTTAAGCAATATACACAAAGTCCTTCTGTTCACTGTTATAGCAGCACTTGGTCCTGTATCGAAAGGCAGCAGCTTGATTATCTGTCTAATCCCAGACATTATGACTATATCAACTTCACTTTGCTCTTTGCACTGTTAGCTTGTCGCCCTGGACCACAGAGAAGGTCCCTCTATCCCAGAGTAGGGTTAAGGCTAGGTAGGAGACTGGGAGAGCGCTGTCTACGTCAATACAACACACTGTCTGGTGTGGAGGAGAAACACCGGATTACAAAATGTGGCCAGAAGACCAGTCCATCCTGTTTGGAAAGTGGGTAATTAAGCTTCAGACACACCAATAATCAATCTGACTGTTTAAACCTGCAGAGCCAGTGGGAGGAGACCGCCAATCCTAGCCCATGGGATTGAAATGAGAACCAGTTCTGCGTTCCCACTGACCAGCTGGGCCTTGGAACTGCCACTTACCCTCTCTGCCCCCTCATTTTCTCATCTGTCAAGCTTGGTGCTGTAGGCATCCAGCGAGCTAAAGGAAATTGTTCAGAGTGAAATGTGTCCCCCTGTACTCAGTACTTTCCTGCACACTGGGACATCTCTCTCTCTCCACCTCTGGGCTTAATCCCAGTTAGGGGTTGTAATTCTTTAATGAGGACTTAACAAGATTCAGTTGAGTATAGTTTAAAAAGGTGAAAGGCATTGTAGAGCAAACCCTTTCTCCTTTAGGAAGTCCCATCTCATTGCAAGGAAGGCTGGGAATCATTCATTGTCTTCATGCTGGCAGGCTGTGGCCAAAGCTATAACTCAAGTTGTTTTGTTACCAAAAAGAAATGTAAAAATATACTCTGAAGGAAGTGATCGTGGCTGCTAATTTATCTGTTTCTCTGAAAATATTCTAGAGGGATGGTCGGTAGAAACAAGGAAATCATATCATTGTAAACTCTGAACTGGCTCTACTACAATTCTGTTGAGATGGAAGAACAGGCACGGGATGGGGAGGGACATTTGGTGGGTTCAGGGAAGTGAGATTTAAGCTAAGACCTGAATGATGAAATGCTCGCAAAGAATATGGCGGCTTGTTCTTTGCCCATGAGAAGGCGGGAGGGTGAATGTTCACTGACCACATCTTCAAGAATGAGAGGATCTCTTGCATAGGCATGGCAGGTGTTCTCTGCAGAAGAGAAAATAGCTCTGAACCGGGGGAACCACCTCATACCCACTGGCCACCCTCTTACTTGCCCTACCTAGGCCTTAACCAATGGCAAAATTGTCACACACAAAGAAAAATGACACGTAGAGTAGTAGCTCAGGCGTTTGCCTAGAGTTGACAGCGTGCTTGCCTAACACTATGAGGTCTTAACTTTGATTCCCAGCACCGAAGAAACCAAGCATGGTAGAGTATACCTTTGGTCCCAGTGCTCAGGAAATAGAGGTGTGAAAACCAGAAACTTAAAGCCATCCTTAGATTTAGAGCAAATTGGAAATCAGCCTGAGAAGCAGTGAGTCCTGGGGTTTGGGTGTGGGGACAGGGAGAGAGACAGTCACAAACTCAGAAATTTAAAGCATAAACAGAGGCGACCCCTGGGAACAGCACCGTGCCAGGCCTGGTGGTCTGATGCGCATGCCCATGAGCCCCCATGCAAGTTCTAACAGGAAGGAGGCCAGTCCCTCAGCCCCTCAGTAGAGACTTGGCCACAGGGGAAACATCGGTGAGATGATGTCATTTTAGATATCCAGTTTTTAACATGACACATTTTTTTAATACCCAGAACTTTTTCATCTAAACCTATTTGCAAAATAGCCAACATATTTAACTGATTACTTGTGAGGTGTGACTTTTTCCAGACATATGGCTATAAAATCACACCTGAAGAAAAATAGTTTTCAGACAATGAGACTGTTCTGTTGGGATCTCTTATACAAGTGTTTTTACCACAGCTGATACTGTTGGGTATGCAGGACCTCTTTAGTCTGGGACAGTTAAGTCTCTCTAGCAGGTAACAGGTAGCATTTATATTTAGAAAAGTACTTGAGCAACCATGTTGATTCTAAAAGTACTATCTACGTGAAAGAATCAGAACTCTGTTTTTGTTTGTTTTAATGGGTGGTTGTGAGCCACCATGTGGTTGCTGGGACTTGAACTCATGACCTCCGGAAGAACAGTCAGTGCTCTTAACCGCTGAGCCATCTCACCAGCCCGAGAATCAGAACTCTGATACTTACTATTATGGAGCAAAGCATCTTTATTTACATATCCAACGTCTCAGGACCTAGAAAGAACACAAAATATTGCCTCCTAACTTGGCGTTTCTCAGCCCCGGCTGGATTACTATCTCCTTTAAAGTAGGGGATTCTCCCAAGCACAGTAGTACAGGGCACAGGGTCTGCACCATCCTGGCAGCATCCTCCCTTCCCAAGTGATCACTAGCCAAGTCCCTTCCCGCCACCAGATGGCCTGGAGGTGGGTGTAGGTGGGGAAATAGTTCAGCTACCCTGAGCTGCAAACCACTAGTAACTGAAGTTGAGGGATATGCAGGTCACAGGGCGCATCTGTAATCCCGGCACTTGGGAAGCTGAGGCAGGAGGATCACTATGGGTCTAAGACTAGCTTTGGCTATGAAATCAGACCCTATTTCAAGGGACTTGGTCTTATTCCACAAAATGACTGCCATAATTGCCTTCTTTGTTCTTTCCTTCTCTCCTCCTCCTTCTCCTCCTCTTCCTGTTAAAATACAACAGATGTCCCTATAGATTTCCCCCTGACTAAAAAAAAAAAAAAAAAAAAAAAAAAAAAAAAAAAAAAAAAAAAGAAGAAGAAAGAAATGATATGCTATGATGCTGTGCTGGAGGTCTGGATCCTGACTGTGATTGCATATGAGTCCCAGATCCATCCCTGTTGCCTGGGTGTCCTGGCTAGTGGATGGGGTACTTCTGCGAGTCTTTGTTCTCTCCTGGATGGGATTTAGCTTAAGACAGTGCTCCCATGTCTGGTGGTCGGGAAGAGTCAGTGCACATGGTTTTTTTGGTACCCCAGAAGGCATTAGCAGTATCTTTATTCACCAGATAGAACCTTTAGAATAAGTTAGTGATACCTGATATGTTTTGCTTCACATCATGGGGAAAAGGGAATCACCCTCCCCAAGTGACTCATTACTTGATGTACCTTGGCTGTGACTATCCTGAAATTTTAGTCATTTCCATTTAAATTTGTAGTTAAATGATTAACCTACTGTACAGGAGCCATGAAAAGTCTCAATGCCTTGTGATATCTTTTCCTACCCCACCTTACTGTCAGACCTGGATGATGTTTAGTTGCACTTTGTCATGATGTCAAAGAGAACTGGATCCTTTCTGTCCAAAGTGCTCCCCCTGGGGGGGGGGGGTAATCTTATGATCCTTGAGCAAAACCCCCTGCCCTACGCAGCAGGCAGCAGGCTCCCCAGCATTCCTCTGCTTGTCAGGGCACATTCCTTTTTCCTGGCTACTCCAGACAGAAGGGAGCTTGCTGCCCAGTCTGTCCGTGGGGCAGGCTGATGCCCCACCCTTCTGTTTCTCTATTCCTCTGTGACTGCCAGGTATGGGACAGAGGGACAGATTTCCTCCCTATAGGCTATATCAGGAAACCACCCATGAGACCCACAGTCCCTGCCCAGGATGCATCAGGAAACCACCCAAGAGATCCACACTCCCAGCCCAGTGTGGTCATAGAAATTGAGAACTGGAGGCCTGATGACACAGCTATGTCAACAGAATAACTGAGCTGTTTCCTCTGTGGAAAGAAGATGTGGAGGCAGATAGCTATTGCTAGCTTTGTTTCTGCTCTTAAGTGGCTGTTGTCTATTTAGTAACAATTAGCCAAGTGTTCGGCAAGCTCTCCACAACACATTAGCTCAACCACTCACTGATGGATATTCCAAGCCTGGCTCTGACCCAAGTACCCTACAAACATAAACTTGTATTTGGATAACCTTTGGAGGCAGGCATCATTGGTCCGTTTAACAGAAGAGAAAACTGAGGCTTATGAAAGCCAAGCACAGCTCTTGGGTAGTGGATCCAGACAGGCAGGGCAGTCCTGTGTGTGCATGCCACCAGGGATAGGACCTGCTCACAGCTCAGTAACAATCGCAGGGCATTGCCCATAGGAGGTATTTAAAAAAATACTGTTGAGCCAGGCTCAGTAGTGCACGCCTTTAATCCCAGCACTTGGTGGCAGAGACAGGTAGATCTCTGTGCATTCAAGGCCAGCCTGGTCTACATAGTGACTTCCAGAACAGCCAGGGATATATAACTAACCATCACCAGCAACAATATACAATCATTGAAATGTAATATGTCAAAATCTACTGGTATACAGCAGACCTATTTCCTAAAAGTCCCTCAGGACTCTCACCCCTTCAAAATATCAATATTTTGTTTTGCTTTTAAGGTTTTATTTATTTATGTTTGTGTGAGAGAGAGTTTTGCTTGCATGTGTGTCTGTATTCCACATGTGTGCCCGGTGCCTGTGGAGGTCAAAAGAGGTCAAGCCACCTGGAACTAGTATTACAGTTGTGAGCTGCCCTCTGGGTGCTGGGAACTGAACTCCTCGGGTCCCCTGGAAGAACAGGCAGTGCTGATTCATCTTGCCAGCCCTTAAGTTCAGGTGGAGATGTAGCAGAGGTGACTTCATCTAGTTTTTCAAGGGCTTACACATGGGTGGGATCTAACTGAATAGCATTGATCAATATCAACAAAAAGCCTTAAATGTAGCCGGGCAGTGGTGGCGCACGCCTTTAATCCCAGCACTTGGGAGGCAGAGGCAGGTGGATT
>NW_022196903.1:91062307-91098344 GCF_008632895.1 Mastomys coucha | reverse complement strand
AAAAAAAAAAAAAAAAAAAAAAAAAAAGCCTTAAATGTTTAAGACACGCCTTTCTTTGAGTGATGAGTCATAATGTAGCAAATTTTTTTTCCTAAAACCTTCAGATGCCTCTGTGTCCAAACAGGAAGAAGGCTTCGCGTGTATACGGTATTTTTGCACACAAGTTCATTTTTCCCAACAGTATTTGATGCCACCATGTTTCCATGCCTCACTGTCCAAATCCTGGACTCTTCCTCGTTTGAAGACAGATGGTGAAGGACTGTGAGATATGTCTTCCTGCTGTGATTTCTGGAATATATCTTCCTTGACTCCCCCTCCTTCCATGTTTTATCCATTCCTTTACTTTTGCAATATCAAAGTAACTGAAGAAACTGCCTGTTCGCCTGCATCTGTTTCCTTCTGTTGGTTCCAAAGGGGGCAACTAATCATTGCAAATGAGTCTGGAATAGAGAGACATCGGGAAGACTTGGTTGACAGTCCTTTACTTTCACACTTCAGCTCTTTCCCTTACAGCTAGCAACATCAGTAAAACAACAGTTTCTCCAACACACAGCTTCCACCAAGAGCACATCAACAATGAACACTAACTCAAGCCAGCTTTAGAAAGCATGTCCCTTCCATATTCTGAACGCTACTGAAACCAAATCCTGTCCCTGTCCTCCCTGTCTTCCTCTTTCTTTAAAGTCTTCAGGATTAGGATTTTGACTTGGGCAATTTTTTTTTCTGTTTTAATAGGAAAATCGCAAGTAGGTTTGTGTACACGCATGCACGCATAATGCTTTGCTGTTTTAAATCAAATGACACGTACCGTGCCTGATAATTACGTCCAAGATGTAGTAAATATGTAGTGTAAAACTGCATCCATTTTGCTTCCTTTAAGCTGGAATCTTTTCCTCACATTCAGAATCCCTTTGGCACCTTTTTCATTTCTCAGAGATAAAGAGTCCTTCTTATCTGTTCTCCAAGAAAGAGTTTCACCAGGCAGGTTGCCTTGGATATCTCCCTAACCAATTGCTCTTTCCCCTTTTCACTGGTCTGAAATCTCCACATGAGTTTGGTCAGAGGGAGCCTCTGGTTTATGCTTCGCTGTTATGAACTGGGACAAGAGAAGAGCCTGCATCCTGGTTGAAATCCATAGTCAGTAGTCTGTTAGGTCCCGGGACACTAATGCACCCTTAAACGACATTCACCCCTGTCCATTGGCCCTTCCAGAGCCTCATCCTCCCCCTCGCCCCCCAAAACAAGCACTCAGAAACATTTGAAAAGTGTACTGGGAGAATGGTGGTGCACACTTCATGAAAAGAAAAACTAACCTATCAAACAACACTATCGTACATCTAACCACCAGCTAGATCAAGCGCAGCTATAGTAAAAAGTATTTGTAACATCTGTAAACATTGATAGGATCACACTGATAGGCACATGGAATTTCTTCTCTGTATTGTTCCAGTTTCAGTATATGTGCTGCTGAAGCGAGCATGGCACATGGAATTTCTAAAGGAGTCCCCAGATGACAGAGATTTGGGCTCTGAACCGACAGACTGGCATTCATTTTACGTCAACTTTCTCATAATTTTGAGAGAAATAAATATTATTTTAATTTTGAATTGAATTTGAGAATAAATGTTAAGGACTGACTTCCAGAAAGCACGAGAACTCGGGCAAAAAAATGTGCATATGAACAGGGACTAATTCTGTCAGTTGAACTTCATCCCACCTTTTCTCAAAGCTGAAGTTTCCTAGTCCAGTACATCCTACCCAGAGTCCACATTATTAGTGGTCCCAGGCCACTTTCATACTGTTCCATTGAATTATGCACCCTTTGCATAAACTTTTAAGATTGGGGGGGGGGGGGGGGAAGAAGGGAGCTCTTCTGACACACACAAAAAAGCCCTGCCTGTCTCCCATAACATCTTCTGCAAATCCAGTTGTCATGTAATTATTTCCGATTCTCTGTAAATTACTAGAAGCCCTTCGGTTTTTAAGTAGGGTTTCTCCTTTGCCGGGCGCCAGTTTGCTCTGCGCTCTGGGCAGGCTGAATGGAGTCAGCCTAGCATTTCCCATTGGTAAGTGATAAGAGGGGGAGGTGGCGGCTCGCAGAGATCAGGTTTCAAGTGGAGCCCTGGGGTTTTATGTGTGTGGGAATGGACGCAAAGGAAAACACAGCCCGGCTGCCTTCTGACTCTTCCTGTTGAACCTGTTCGTGTGCCAGTGAGTAGACCTGAGTAAAAAGGTTTTCCTCAAACAGCCTTGGGTGAAATTCGTGCCGGGATTCAAAGTCGGCTCACCTCCCAGGAAGTACCGAGGGAGTCCAGGCTGCCCCATTTTAGAACTCTTTTCTAAGAAAAATCTACCAGAGAGAACCTGGCTCCCCTCTCCCTGAGGGGAAAGAGTGTGCTGGGGAGGTGTCCCTTGGCAGAGTGGCTGATGTCAGTGGTGTGTCAACCGTGGGAGGCTCGGTTTGTGAAACCGAGTTACACCTAAGTATCTTATGAAACTCGATTCAGAAGGTACCGGAGCTACTATCGTGGGTAGGGAGGCAGGCAGGATCCCAGGGGCTTCCTCTCACGTTTCTGCCCCATTTGGGGGAACTTCTGGATTGAAGGAAATGACCACGTCAGCTCCACAGAAACCGTAGGACATTGGTATGTAGCTTTATGTGTTTACTGATTTCTTTGAAACTGGCGAATGGGGCAGTTGCCGACAGCTGGGTGTCTGTCCTTGGTGCATGCTAGTCAGTTGTGCTGTTTGTGGTCCAAGGTTCAGTCTGAACTCTTGGCTCTACAGTGACCTTTACAAACCTACAGCTCGGCCCATCTTTCAGTGCACCCACATTTATGGAAAGCTTCTGTTCTTTGGGAAATGTGTTTGCTGACTGTGTGCTGCAGAGCGACAACGCTTCTTAATTAGACAACTAAGTGTGTTCTAAGAAAGGCTCTGAGAATCATTTTAATGTGGAGGCAGATTCTAGTATTGTCTGAGGTTGGAGGAGAGGACCACCCCGTCCAAGATAAGACCTCGTAAAGCCCGCACCAATCCAAAACTTAATGAGAGGGCCGAAAAATACAGCCAGGCACCCTCAGCCCTGTCAGTATGCACAGTTTTATCAAATTGTTTGGCTTTTGAAGACACATTTCCAACAAAGTTTGTTTCTCCATCCAAGTGACAAATCACTTGGAGTCTGGCATCAGAAAGGCAGCTGGACAAGGTAGGCAGAGAGAGAGAGAGAGAGAGAGAGAGAGAGAGAGAGAGAGAGAGAGAGAGAGAGAGAGAGAGAGGTTGGGAGCTCCGACCACACCTGACAGCTCTTCACTTGAGAAAGCCACAAGAGTCAGCCCTCACCCCCAACCCCAGCCCTTGCCGGATTCCTGGCATTCAACATGAGTCAGTTTAGGGGACTGAGCTAGGTGAGAAGCTGCTCGGCTTAGACTCACCTCGGCCTGGGAACGCTCTTTTACTTTCACTTTGCATGCCTTTGAAATGTTATCTTTGATCTTTATTAAGACATCCCCTCTAGTGGCTTTTCCATTTAAATGTGAAGTCTAGGTCTTTAAGCAAAAGGTCTGTGCTTACAGTAACCATGCAGGTTTCCTGTCCTGTGGTTGAGTCAGGGGAAAAACTGATGTGTGTTCTGCGGATGCTTGGTTTTATCGTTCAAGGAAGGTTTACTGGTGAGGTGAAGTTTACTAGGTAAACGTGAGGGAACAAAATGGTTTCAGGTTAGAGTTGATTTGTACAAAAGTTTATAAATCACCTGTTTGTGCTTGACCTTGTTGGTACACCTCTGGGGGGAACTTGCAATCATTTCATTAGGAGGCTGACTTATGGACTTAGTAAAACTAAGAGTAATAAAAGCTACACGGTTTTCTTAATTTCTTTTAGTTATTTCAATGGAAGCAGCTGGAAAATTTGTATTTCCGTGAGAAGAAATTTGCTGTGGAAGTGCACGACCCCCGGAGGTAAAGATCAGAGTTTCATATGAGCTGCGTGCGGCGCGGTGACTGCCTGTGCCTAGCTGTTTGTATTTGCTTTTATTTCCATTGGAGATTTACCTCCTAGTGAAGTCATTGGGGTCAAAGAGTAACTGTGTTTAACCTATAGTGTAACCATCAGGCATTTCCAAAGCCCTTGGGCCGGTTTACATTTCTACCAGTGTGATATGTGATGTTCCACCCAGTTCCTGCATAGTCTCTCCAGCACTGATTATTCTTAGTGTGTGTGGGTATGTTATTTTTAAATGTAATATTTATTAATTTTGGGGGACTTCATATACACATATCCAATGTGGTTTCACACACATTCTCCACCACTTCTCTCTCTAACTCAACCAGGCTTCTAGCCAACTCTTAGGCTTTTTTTTTTTTTTTTTAACCTACTGAGTCTAATTTGTGCTGCTTATACATTCGTGGATGCAGGACCACACCGCAGCGGGGCCAGTGTACCAGGATCTGTGGTGTGTGTTTTAAAGCCATATTGGTGAGAGGAAATAACCGTGGTTGTTTGAGCTCCCTGTCCCCTCAGAACCAGTTATAGCTCAGGCTGTGGTTATAGCCAGAGCCTCTTTGCAGGGGTTAAGTGGCTGTTGAATGTCTTAAGAGAATTATCTATGCTGGTGCTTTGCCTATTTTTATTTTGAGTGTTTGTGAGTCCTGAAAGAAAGAAAACCCCAGGGTGGTCAAAGTTATTTGCATGAATAGAATAGACAGGATGCAGGTCTCTGAGCAATCAAGAAGCATCCTTCAGTAGTGGCTCTTTAGACCCTAGATAGTGTTTGGAGGTCAGAGGAGCAGGAGGAAACTGCTATGACAAATAGATGGCCCAAGGAGATTAGCCAGTTCCTACTGAGAGCATAGTGTGCCAGCTCCTCCCCCAACACACACACACACACACACACACACACACACACACACACATCCCATGCTCTTCTGCCCTCTGCCCTGCTTGGCTTTCTTCTCCCTGTGGTTCTGTGGTTATCTTCCTTGCTCTCTCTCCTGCCTTTCACTGCCCTGTCTCTTCCTCCTTGACTGCCTTTCCTATTTTTACCTGGTGGACAAGCAGCAGTTTGGGCCAATGTGAACCCTACACGTTTTCAGTCAGTGCCATCAAGTTGACCTCCTGCCAACTGAGACTCCCTCAGTATTCCCTGAGGTGCTCTCTCCTGTACTCCCTCCTCGCCTTGAAGGGTCACTCTCGGCTCTCACAACTTGTGATAGTCCCACTTCCTCCTAGATGTTCTCGTACAGCTTCTCATTTGACTAACTCCTCGTCCAGCTTTGAACATGTCAAAATGTATGCAGAGACCACTTGGGGCTGATTGGTTTTAGGGCAACACCAGAACCTCAGGCCTTGTCAGGTAAAGTCTGTGCAGAGGAAAGACAGAGGGAAGAAAGGCACTGTGGTACAGCTCTGTCTGCTAGGTACGTGTCATGTGCTGCTGACCCAGGGGGATAACTCGTGGCTTTCTTCATGTTTTAGGATTTCGGTGTCCAGAAGAACCTTTGGACAGAGTGGCCTGTTTGTACAAACCTGGTATGCAAACTCTTCTCTCATCAAGTCCATCTGGGTAATGGCCATTAGCCAGCATCAGTTCTACCTGGACCGGAAGCAGAGCAAAGTGAGTTCCTGGAGCTCCAGTCCTTTTTCTCTAGGTTCTGAAATAAATTTTCTCAGAAAACATAATGAAAAAAGATGATTTAAACTTTGCTACCAACTGTCTTGGTTTTTTTTTTCATATATATTTTTTAAGAGGTGGGCAATATATATAGCTAATTTAAAGGTTGTGACATTTGGCATGCATATGTTTCTACAGTGATGCCATTGCTGGTAACATTTTAAAGTTAGTGACTGGATCCTGCATGCTTTACTGAAACCTTCCATGTACAAAATTAAAAGTTTTCTGTTGTTTTCAAAGTGCTGCTTTACAGATCTAAATTGCCCTGTGTTGACATCTTTGATTGCACAATAACCTAATCAGTGTATTGATTTAAAATGTGATTGTGTTAATTCCTTCTCAATGTTATTTACCTCGTAGGCAAAAATTCCTTCAGCCAGAAGCTTAGACGACATCGCGATGGATTTAACAGAGACTGGAACACAGAGAGGCTCCAAACTGGTGACTCTAGAAGCAAAGACTCAGTTCATCATGGCGAGCAATGGCAGCCTGATATCCTCAGGTATTTTCCTGTTCAAGAAAGTATAAGCAATCTTCTTTGTGTGTTTGCTAGAAATCATTTCCAAATGCAACTTGCTGAGGCCAAAACCAAACCAAAACAAAACAAAAACACACACACACAATAAAAACCGAACCAAAAATGTTTTATTATAATGCAACAGTATGCAACAGCTTTGAATAATATTTTAAACTTATTTGTTTGTTTGTTTATTTATTTATTTATTTATTTAGAGTTAGGAGATCACTGTGTGTATGTATGTATGTATTTAGAGTTAGGGGATCACTGTATTTATTTATTTATTTATTTATTTAGAGTTAGGGGATCACTGTATTTATTTATTTATTTATTTTGAGTTAGGGATTGCTGTATTTATTTATTTGTTTATTTATTTTGAGTTAGGGGATCACTATATAGCTCCTGCAGGCCTTAAACTTACAGGGAACGGCCTGCCTCTGACTTCTGCTGCATGGCCGCCATCCTTTAACTATTTTTAAAGAATATGAAGTTAAATTGCAGGTAGTCAGGCTGTATAGATAACGTCACATAAAAAGATACTGAGTACCCAAGGCTGTCTTGAAAGATGTTGACTCCCTGCTAGGTTGATGCCACTAATTCTCCATCCACAGAACATAAAATTCTATACAAGCACAATTGCAAGTGCCTAGTTCCTAGACTGTAAACGTTGGGCCCAGCCCTTCCCTTTGTGGGAAGGCTCTTATCACTATGTCTGTGGAACTTCACTAAATGGACTTGTCTCATCTAATTCCCTCTCAGCTTGTGGGTCTGAGCCATTGGGGTAGGGGAGTGAGGGGGGGTTCCTTTGCATTGAACATTCCATTGCCTTACTTGCTTACCTTCTACAGAAACATGGTGTGGGGCCTTCTTCCCTTCATTCCTTAAAAAAAGAAAAGAAAAAAGAAAAAATGTAATTTCTCCTTGTGTGTGCCTGAACCACATAGCATTTTACTGGGGCTTCCAAAATGACTCAGCTACAAACTGCAGGAGACATTTTCTTACCCGGCTCTTTCTGATGCCCAGAATCATGTGAACGGTCTCCTGGTTTCCTTTCATTATGTTCAGAAACAAGGAGACAAGAAATAACACCAGCATTTGGGAGCAGCCCGCCTCCCCCGCCCTTTGTCCCTTACTCAGCAAGGAAGGAAACAGGCCCAGTGTGAACCTCCCTGCCCCGCCCCCACTCCAGGTTCTCAGGACTCCGAAGGCATGGAGGAGCAAAAGCGGGAGAAGATTCTCGAACTCAAGAAGAAGGAGAAACTGTTGCAGGAAAAGCTCCTGAAGAAAGTGGAGGAGCTGAAGAAGATCTGCCTGCGTGAGGCTGTGAGTGGTCCTGGCCTTGCTGGCTTTCTGTCGGGTGACTGCGTCCATTATGTGCTCTTGACCCTGTCCTGTTTTACAGGAGCTCACAGGAAGAATGCCCAAGGAGTATCCACTGAACATAGGCGAGAAGCCCCCTCAGGTCAGGAGGCGAGTGGGGACCACGTTCAAGTTAGATGACAACTTACTGCCTACTGAGGAGGTAGGATCGTGGCCCTGAGTTGGGCTGTGCACAAAACAGAGGAGCTGTCTAGTCCCTACCCTCCATCTACAGCCTGGGTTCAGAGTCATGCTATAGGTTTTTTCTGAGCCGCGGAAATAGACCAAATTGCACACTTTTTCACGCACACTCCGAGCAAAATTGAGTTCCTTACTATTTTGTTCCCCTTGTCATGGAGAGCATTCTGTGAGCCCTGGGAAGAAGTTATCAATAGTAGTACAGAAATTAAGGTTGAACTTTAGCTTCAGATCCTTCCGCTTAAAACCAAGTAGCCTTCAGCGAATCGTTTCATCCCCCTAAAGTGTCAGTTCACCTGTAAGGTGATCCTCATGGTGGGCATCCTCCCTGAAGGGCGCAGTAAGGGTTAAATGAGATAGCCTATACAACATTCAGTATAATTAAGTTAAAGGATTTGATGGCCAACAGAGTGTGTGCTCCCTCAATTGCATATCACAAGCAATTATGCCATTATGACCCACCCCATGGTTGTTACAGGAATTTCACTATCTCAGCTTCCATTCATAATAGAGGCAAGTTTTGATATTTGCTGAGTACCTACCTGCCTGTGCACTCAGGTCCGACCTAAGCTCCTCGTGTGCATGGTGTTGTCGGCTAATCTTTAACGCTCTTTCATAAAGTACTTTATTCCTTTTGCAAATTCAGAAAGCTAAAGGATTAAAAGATTATTTATGAGTCGTATATTCAGTCATTCTACCAGGAACAACCAGAAAGGGTAGTCAGACCCAAACGATGTGTCTCTAAAGGGCCATGTCGGAATGTAACATTCTGCACGCGTGAGTCACAGGTTAGAGTCTCTTTCTGAAGACTGGTCTTAACTCAGCCAAGTGAATGAATGCAAAGTCATTTCCCTCCTTAAAAAGAAAAAGAGGTTGGACTATGAGAAGGTGAAGTTAAGGCGGCTGAGATATGTCTTCCTGGAGAGGGTCTGAGGATGCTTGCGGTATTAAAACTTGGACAGTGTCATGCTCAACGGGTGTACTATTCAGGAACTCTCAAGGCTCTTTCACTACTATCCAGACATAATGCGAGAGAGTGACAGTGTGTGTGTGTCCAGAAAAATAAAGCTGTGTCATTGTCTAAACGCAGGATCCGGCTTTACAAGAACTGGAGAGCAATTTCCTGATACAGCAAAAGCTGGTTGAAGCTGCCAAGAAGCTAGCTAGTGAACCAGACCTTTGTAAAACCGTGAAGAAAAAGCGAAAGCAAGATTACACAGATGCTGTGAAAAGACTGCAGGAGATTGAAAATTCCATAAATGAATACCGAATCCGATGCGGCAAGAAGCCCAGCCAGAAAGCTGCAATTGTCCCACCAGGTGAGTAATGGAGAGCTGTGGGCAGGCCCCTGCTTAGGTCTCCTGCTAGGATGTTCCAAGCCCTCAGCAGAACAGCATCAAAAGCAAGGTAGACACAGTTGAATTTTTTCAGTATCAAAGGCGTGTGTCAATGGCAGCAGGCTCCCCGTTTCAGTTCCATAGGATGGGACATGAACTTTCAGGGTAAAGACTCACAGGGATGTTGGCTCACGATAAAATCAGACTCTAGGTAACTGGCCTGGAGTCACGGCCCCATTTACAGTCCATGCTGCCAACTGTTCGGAACACTGAGCTTTAGATAGAAGCCTTTCTGCAAGATGTTTGAATGCAGCATACCTTGCATTTTCTTAGAGACCCGTCTTGCACGTGTGCGGATAGAGAAGGGGGTCCCATGATCATCCCATTGCAAGAAAGTATTTAAGAATAGGCAAATGGGGAGGGGGGGAAGAGTAGGCAAATGGTAAATGATAACATGGAATGCAGAAAGATGAGAGATAAGATTAGAACCACAAGGCAATCCTGACTTTGTATAAACCTGCACATAGGATGACTGATAGGGAACTATTTCAAAATACAGCCACGGAGTTGCAAGCATACCAAATCTCTTCTGTTTCCAAGATCCTCAACATTATGTATCTATAAAGTTCATATTCAGGAAAAAAAATAAAACAAATGGAGGAGTCTTTTGATGACAATTTAAAGTCTAATTGACCTTATACAAACACTAATGTGTTTTTTAGACTCAATTATTGATTATTTCTTTAAACCCAAGCCTTTCCTCCCCTTTATGTGTTAACACCTGAGAAATTGAGGTCATTCCTCCACTGGTTGATGGGTTGTAATCATAACTGGTACCTTACATTTTCACAGGAACACGAAATAATCATGCATTTTTCTATTTGATAAACTGCGGTTGGTTACTGGGTGTAGGGCAGACCAGGTTTAGAGCCTATGATTCATCAAGCTGAGACATGACTTTCTGGAAGCGAGTATACAGACATTATCACACAAATGTTAGTCCACTGTAGCTGGAGAATCTAAATGTACAATCCAATTGGTTTGATAATGGTTCATTCTTTGCCTCCAGACATGGGTGATTAACAGTGTGCTTAATGTTCATGGCCATTTGTCACAGCCAATTCACCCTCAAGCTGTGCTAGACCCAAGTGTTCTCCTTTTTGGTGGCTGCCATTTGGGCAGCAGATGGTGCCATTGGTTGAGCATCTATTGGATAGATGTTTTTGTAAGTGAACCCAGCAGCTGACTATGCTGGCACCTCGCCTTCAAGTTCCACTGTGCGTCTAATTAAGAGAGAGTCTGCTTGGCTCTAATAAAGATTAGCATTTGACTTTGAATGAAGACAGTCCCTTCATAGTGGTTTTAAAAACTTACACTTAGGTGTTGTATTTGGCTAGAACCTTCCACCAAACCGCTCAATGCTGAATGTGGGATGGTTTGCAAAATCATATCAACACATCTGAGATGGCTCTTTTTACCAAATGGGCACCAGAAAAGTTCAAAGCGCTATGGCTGTCATTCCTCGTCAGACAGCCAAGTACGGGTAATAAAACGAAGAAGTATAGTTGGTGTTTATCTAGCATTTGTTGTGTGCCTGGAGCTGGCTAAAATCTGCACGCCATTAGTTAATCAAATAGCTCATCTCAGCGCTGTGTGATAGGCACTGCTGTTATCCCCACCGCAGAGCTGAGCCAAAAGATCCTTAGTGAGGAGAAGCAACTTGCCCAAGCTCCCGGGGACAATAAATGACAAAAACAAGATTTAAACTCAAGTCTTCTGATTCAGAGCTTTTTAAGTAAGGGTGGTTTTGCCCTCCATGCCCACACCCTAGAAATATTTGATGATATTTGTGGGCATTAGGGGGCTGTCAACATTGAAGTTAAGAGTGCTGCTTCGGGTCCATAAGCAGACACTGTTTCCGTATTGTACAGAAGAGCTTCTTAGAACAAATATGAAATGCAGTCTCCTTTCAAAGTATAGAGAACATTGCATACTAGTTTAAGACCCAAGTTCTGTGGCTTTTAATCCTATTGTAAGTGATACAGCTAAGAGAGGAAGACGCCACTCCGTTGGTGTTGCCCAGAATACATGAATGGCTTCAGTCCCTAACACCACATAAAACCAGACATGGTGGTGTATGCCTGCAATCCTAGCACTTGGGACTTAGTATCAAGGTTATCATTAGTTATGTAGAGAGTTCAGGGGCAGCTTGGGCTTCTGTATAAAATTGTGTCTTCAGAAAGGGGGTGGGAAGGAGGAGATGAGATTGAGAAAGTAAGAGAGAAGGAAAAAAGAAATATAGTCCTTCCAGCCTCAGATTCCACATCTGCAGATATAGCCAGCCTCAGGGCAAAATATTTCTGGGAAAATTGTCTTTGTACTAAACATATTATTTGTTAAGCATTGCAATAGAATGACTATACAGAATTCACACCATATTAAGAGTTATAAGTAATAAGAGACAGTACCCACAGTAATGCAAGAGAGCTATGGAACACCCTCACATTTGTTATCCTTGGGGACACAGGAACCAGTCTCCCCTCTGGTTACTGAGGAATGACTAATCCATTGTAACATCTGTACAATAGGTCAGATGTTTTTTATCTCCAGTAGAATGTAAGTGATTCCACCAACAGCTAATTATTCTTAATGCACTGTAATTGCTTACATTTATCTAAATGAAAATAAAATGCACTCAGTTGAAAATTGCTTCGCTGAACTCATTCTAATTGTATAAATGCACAATTATCCTAAAGGCAGCTATTTATATTCACAGAAGACGTCATTCCATCCGAAAGCAGTTCTTTGTCGGACACCACCTATGATGACCGTAAGTGGCTCCCTTTATCACTTAAAAACATTAGATACTCTGAAGAGTGAAGATCATTTTTTAAGATTTATTTTTACTTGTGTGTGTGTGTGTGTGTGTGTGTGTGTGTGTGTGTGTGTGTGTATGTGTGTACCATATGTACGTGGGTACCCAAGGAAACAGGATTCCCTGGAGCTGGACCGAAAGGTCATTTTGTGACCCTTTCTGGTATGGGTATTAGGAACTGAATTCAGGTCCTTGTAAAATGCAGTTAGCACTCTTAATAGCTAACACTTCTCTCTCTCCTGCTCCTAAGATAATTTTTTAATTTAACTTGGGCACAAAATGTAGCTTAGTTGTTAGAATGCTTAATGTTTACAGTGCCCTAAGTTTGATCCCCAGCGCCAAATAATCCAGGTAGTGTGGTGCATACCTATGGTCCCAGTGGTTGGAAGGCAGAACTAAGACAGGCAGGAGTTTAAGGCCTTACTTTGCTACATAATGAGTTCTAAGCATAAGATCCTGTCTAGCAAAGAATAACAACAACAAAAAAGGGAAGCCTATTTGTTTCTCTTTGAAGCAAAGGAGAATAAACTAACTTTATTTATACAAATGATTGGGAGGGAGGTCTATAATTATCATATATGCAGGCTAATATTAAAAACGGGTCCACCTAATCAGAAACCCATTGCATGAGTTAGTCTGTCTGTAAGGATGTTAAAGTCCTATTTTTAAATTTTGTATTTCTTTTCAAACTTTATATTTCTTTTTAAACTTTGCATTTTAAATAAAGACTCAGAACTATGTAAGCTACGCAGTCTTTCACCTAGTGATTTCCAGTGGTCATGTTTTACATATCTAGAATCCAGCATCAAACCAGGAAACTATAGTGTACACTTTGCACACCACTACTTTTTAGACAAGTGGGGATTGATGATTTTATTTTCCTTAGGAAGAAAGGCACATTTTATGAAATTAGATTCCATGTCATTTTTACCATTTTCTATAAGTAAGCAATATGTGTATGACAGTGGCCAACATTAGTTCGTTGTGTCCTGGGATGGAATATGTTTCCTGTCAAGGGACTGGATGCTTCCTTGTAAGTCTTTATACGTAGTCAGCTGACTGACTGTCTGTCTGACTGGCTGTCTGTCTGACGTGATTTAAAGTATTCGGGGAAGCCACTGCCCTGCCACCCTCACCCTCCACTCCCCTCCCCTATACTGCTTTTTCTCTGAGTTTCATTTTAAATAAAATCTCACTACTTCAGGGTCCTGCTTTGAGCTGCAGACCAACACACTCACCATTTATTTTTTGAAAATGCATGTGTTGGTGGTGAACACGCCACATCTGCGCCAATACCACCCATCCCCCATAGGGTGAGCCTGTGTCCTCAGAGGCCTAAGGTCTTCAAAGGTGAACAAAACCTACCTGGCATTTTTGCTTGCGTTTTTGCAAGTTGAGGTTTCCTCCCCACCCCCTCCCTTTCTTTATAGACAGGGTCTCACAATGTAACTCTAACTAGTCTGGAACTCACTGTGTAGACTAAGCAAGCCTCAAACTCACAGAAATCCACCTGCCTCTGCCTCTCGAGTACCGGGCTTAAAGGTGTCCACCACCACACCAGACACCTTGTGGATGTTCTTTAATAAAAATTTTTGGAAGTGACACTGTCACCCATTGCACCTGAGGGAGTCTCTTACACAGAAGCGCTCACTGTGAGTTGAGAAAAAAATGGCTCAGACCTCTTTCTTTCTAACATGTCAGTTATAAAGCTTAACTGTACAAAGTGTGCACAGCCTCCCTACTACACATTCCTATCAATGTCACCTTGGGAAGAACCGCTGTTCATCTGACCTACCAAGTCCTTTGTGAAAGATTGCCAAGCTATCCATCTGCCCGTTGGCTCATCTTTATTCATTGTTCCTTGATTCATTTTAGCCAACGACTCCTTCACTCTTGCTGGGCAGCGACCAAGTTCAGTACCTCATTCTCCAAGAATTCTACCCCCCAAGTCTCTAGGAATTGAGCGAATCCACTTCAGAAAATCCTCCATCAACGAACAGTTCATGGATACCAGGCAGTCCAGGTGGGTGGCTAGCATCTCAGTGTTGATGCCTTGAAGCTAAGAAGCGCCTTCTCTAAAATTCTTTACCTTTCCAGATGATGTTTTTTTTATGAAACCAAGGCAGGGAAACAAACCCAGAGATTTGTTGTTGACAGTGGGGCTTTTTGGTTGTTTGTTTGTTTGTTTGTTTGGTTGGTTGGTTGGTTTGGGAATTTGTTTGTTTGGTTGCTTATTTGGTTGGTTGGTTTGTTGGGTTTGGTTTTTTTGTTTGTTTGGTTAGTTGGTTTTGGCTTGAGGTTTTTTTAGCCTTTGGGTTTTGTTTGTTTGGTTGGTTTTTTTTTTTTTTTTTTTTTTTTTTTTTTTTTTTTTTTTTTTTTTCAAGAGAGGGTTTCTCTGGGTAGCCCTGGCTGTCCTGGAACTCCCTCTATAGACCAGATTGGTCTCAATCTCACAGATTCACCTGCTTCTGCCTCCTGAGTGCTAGGATTGGTGCTGGGATTAAAGGCATGTGCCACCACTGTCCCGCCGGCCGAGTGGGAGTGTTCTTAAGAAGGCTTTTGAACAGGTCCTTACCTCTATCCTTGGTATTAAAGTCTGTGTGACTTATATCCAGTTACAAGGACTTTAATGCTGGAGATTAGGGAATGATGTAAATACCTGAAACATGCGACTCATAAAAAAGCTTGTGGCTTCAAGAGGTTTGAGGCCACAATCACCTGGCCCCTTTCCTTTTGGGTTTGTTTAGGGGAGGGAGCATTGTAGTAGGGAGCATATGATAGACCAGAACACTCACCCCAGCTCAGGGTAACTGAGAATCAGAGAGAGACAGGAAGTAGCTGATCCCAGTTTCCCCTTCCAGGGGATGCCCCAATGTCCTCCTAACTTTGTCCCACTTGCCCCCACCCCTTAGTTTGCATCACTTTCTAGCAAACCCATATGTTACAAGGCAAGCATCCAACTTGTTTAACTTTGGAAGACTTTGAAATCAAATTCTAGCAGGCCTAGGATTCTAGAGTTTAATTTTATAACCTTGACTCCAAAGAAACTGTCAACTTGTGGACCGTTTAAATAAATTATCATAAAGCCACATAGTAGAATGGTTATGAATTCACTTAAATGACATTGTAGAGCCCTGAACAGTGATGTGTACCTGTTAGCGTAATGGCAGAAGGCCAAAGAAGGATTACTATAGGTCTAAGGCTAGCCTGAAAGTCAGCCCAGGCTACCTACAGTATAAATAGATATTTAGCAATACGAAAATGATTTATGCAACCTCAATTTTTAAGTAAATTTTTAAAATATAAAGTTAAGATTTAAAAAAAAAAAATATAGATACTTGTAAATATATACAGTTAGGAAAAATTCATGTTTTGAGTGTGGTCTCACATTATGGGTACCCAAATCTTCATTTTGTACTTCTGAGCTATAATGCACTTTGCTTCTGTGTGCAGGGAGTTTCCTTCTGGGCACTGGGGAGCTGGTGCCAGGATCAGTGTGTGCTAACCATGTGCTCTGGCACCCGGGTTATGTCTTCTCCTTAGACAGTTATGTTCTTAGCACTCTGGGAAGTAGAGAAACACAATTTAAAGATGATACCCTTTAGTCAAGTACCAGCCAATAATAGCCCATGGGCCATATCAACTCTGCCAACCATGAGCTGACTACTTTTAAAAAAATTACTTTCAAGAAATTAGAGGGAATGAGTCAAAAGTAATGATAGTTGGTAATTTCTGAAAACTGCATTAAGTTTTGTTGAAATACAGCCACACCCAGTCTCTTCCATACTGTGTATATGTCAAGGCCCAAAATATTTACTACTAGACTTAATAAAAGAAGGGTTTGGCGAGCCTCACTCTGCTTGCTCTCGGTTGATCCTATTGAGCATCCTCTTATTGGCTGTGTGCATGACCCCAGAGAGTCAGACTACATGTGCTTCCACTAATAGCTGTAAAGGACCACTCAGGATGCTCACCTCTAGAGATGCTTATGGCCACTCAGGGTGCTCACCTCTAGAGATGCTCTTCCCATCCTTTCCAAAGCCCTCTTTCCAGTAAGCTTTCTATCAACGCATGTCTGTCAGGAGTATGGAGAGACTCACCATTTCTTCAATTCTTTTGTAATCACAGAGAAATGCTGTCCACCCATAGCAGCCCTTACAAGACACTGGAGAGACGGCCCCAGGGAGGACGGAGCATGCCCACCACGCCAGTCCTGACTCGGAATGCCTACAGCAGCAGCCACCTGGAGTAAGCACTTCAGTTTTGGCTTGAGTGTCTGCCTTGGCTTTAGTGCTTTGGAAACCTTTTAAAGTGACTTTCTACAATGGTTGCCCTGACTCGTTCTAACTGATTTCCTGCTAACTTACCATTTCTAATTGGTCAGCAAAGACCATGTTACTCAATTCCTCCAAGTATATATATTGGATTCTTAGTACTTTAATTTCCCACCTAGGTCGTACCACTCCTTGTCACTCATGGACAAGGTTGAGAATAATTGCAGTGGGGATTTTGCAGAGTTCTGCCCTAAGTGTCTTCATCTTCCTTTCTTTTTCTTTTTTTAAAAATATTTATTTATTTATTATTTATTTATTTTGAGTATTCTGTCTTCACACCAGAATAGGGCATGAGATCCCATTACAGATGGTCGAGAGCCATCAATCACATGGGTGCTGAGAACTGAACTCAGGACCTCTGGAAGAGCAGTCAGTGCTCTTAACCCTTAAGCCATCTCTCTAGCCCCTTCTTTTACTTTTAAAAGGTATTTCTTTAGCAACACCATTTCATGTAGTTGAAGTTGACCTTGAACTCACTATGTAGCCAAGAGTGAACTTGAATTCCTCTTCCTTCTGTCTCCACCATCCCAGTGCTGGACTACAGGTACACACCACTACACTTAGCTCATGTGGTGCCCAGGTCTAAACCCAGAGCTTCGCACATGCCAGGCGAGCACTGACTAAGTTGTATCTTCAGCCCTGTAAATTCTTTCTCCAAGCTACTTGAGTTAGTGCCAAAGGCAAACCTGTTATGAAGTGCATATTAGGGGCCATTTTCATCTGTTTTTACAAACAGAGGAGCAAAACAGACATTAAACATCCTGCCCCAACTCTTACAGCTGAAAGCTATGCTATGGTTCATCACAGGTAGTCTTGCCTTAGATCCAGGCTCCACTCCACCTTGCCTCCCTGTCTTCTACTCTTATGTGAGCGAATGTTATGTGAGCAGAGAAGCCTCCAAAGACCTGTTGGAGAGCATCTTCCGGCTTTAATGCAGGCTACATATCAACACAGATATCTTCTCTAGTCTCGAGAAAGGATTTGGCTTGCACAATAACCAGACCTGATTCTTCCCTAATTCTGACGGTGATGATGAGCTTACAGGTGAACCAGTGCATGGTGTGCACGGGTGGACTCTAGTATGAAACCTGCAAAGTCCTGTTGGATTTAGAGGTTATGAATCTATTCAACACGTTCTTTTCGCTGTTGCCTGTGTTCCTATATGTGCGCGTGTGCGTTGGTGTTTGTATACTTGACTGTACCTGTATGTGGAGACCAGAGGTCAACATGGGGTACCTTCATCAAGCAACTTTCCACCTTATTTTTTAAGCTAAGGTCTCCCGTTGAAGCTGGAGTTCACCAATTTGCCTAGACAGGCTGGCTAGCAAGCTTCAGGGATCTGCCTGTCACCCCACCCACCCAGGGTCCATTACAGGCACCCTGCCTGGCTTTTCAACGTGGGCTCTGCCGCATTGAACTCAAGTCTCCACCCAGCGCACGCTCCATGATGGAGCCATCCCCCCAGCCCTCAGCCTAGTGTCCTTTTCTCTCCCTTGGATCCTTCTGCTGTATTATTCATCTTCCTTCTCTCCTTTCAGACCCGACTCTTCGTCTCAACACTGCCGCCAGCGGAGCGGAAGCCTGGAGTCCCAGTCCCACCTGCTCTCCGAGATGGACAGTGATAAGCCATTTTTCACCCTCTCCAAATCCCAAAGAAGCAGCAGCACGGAGATCCTCGACGACGGGTCTTCGTACACCAGCCAGTCAAGCTCGGAGTATTACTGTGTGACGCCTGCTGCCGGCCCTTACTACACCACCCAGACCCTAGACACCCGTGCCAGGGGGAGAAGAAGGTCCAAGAAACACAGTGTTTCTACTTCCAATTCAGGAAGCATGCCCAACCTAGCACAAAAGGATCCTTTGAGGAACGGTGTCTACTCCAAAGGTCACGACCCACCTCCTTCCGGTTTCTATATCACCGGATATCCACCGTATGCGGAGTGCGACCTGTATTACAGTGGTGGCTACGTCTATGAGAATGACACCGAGGGACAGTACAGTGTCAATCCTTCTTACCGATCCTCGGCTCACTATGGATACGACCGGCAGAGGGACTATAGCAGGTCTTTCCACGAAGACGAGGTAGACCGGGTGCCCCATAACCCTTACGCGACTCTCCGACTGCCAAGGAAGGCTGCCGTGAAATCTGAGCACATCACCAAAAACATCCACAAGGCCTTAGTCGCTGAGCACCTGCGTGGCTGGTACCAGAGGGCTTCTGGACAAAAGGATCAGGGGCATAGCCCACAGACTAGCTTTGACTCAGACAGGGGATCACAGAGGTGCCTGGGATTTGCCGGGCTCCAGGTCCCCTGTTCTCCAAGCAGTCGAGCATCTTCCTACTCTTCAGGTAAGATCGCTGGGGGAAAGCACATCACTCCAGGGGCCACCATGTATCACACTCCCAACCCATCCCAAACCACTCCTGTCCAGGGTCATAAATTGGTCCCCAAGGTCATTCAGAGCGCTGGTCATTGAGTGGACCCGGAATAAGAACTGCCAACTTGAACAGTGCTCCACAGCTTTCACAGAGCATGAGAGTCTGATGAAGCCATTTGTATATTTGAACTGGGCAAACACACGGTGAGGACCCAGTCTGTGCGCTGTCCTGTCTTGGTGCTTGCTCCAGTTTTATGCTGTCTTCATCTCATGTTGATAGCCACGTCTCTTAAAAGTTTTCTCGATGGGCAGGGGTGGCACATGCCTTTAATCCCAGCATTTGGGAGGCAGAGGAAGGCAGATTTCTGAGTTCGAGGCCAGCCTGGTCTACAGAGTGAGGTCCAGGACAGCCAGGGCTCAAAAAACCAAAAAAAAAAAAAGTATTCTCATCTCTGGAGTTTGATGTTTTGAAAGAATCAAGAGACACATAAGGTCGGCCCAAGGCATTAAGGATCACACATCCCTTCCCACTGGCCCAGATGTGATCAATCTAAAGATTGAATATTCGTGCACCTGCCTGCATAACGCCTACAGTAATTCTGATAGAACTGGTATTTGTCAAGTATTTTCCTACATACTTTGCTTATCTTATCTCAGTATATACTATTCTCTACTGAGTTGCTAATGTAAAGAATTTGGGAGGTTGGGGTCATAGCTCAGTGTTTGCCTGGGGTACTTGAAAACCTGATTCCATGCCCACCATCATTACTGAAAACGCCAGGAATTTTGATAGCTAATTTTGATCATCAAGAGCATTCTTTTTCTAACCCTGATATGGGCTTTGGCTCCTCCTTCTGCTCGCATTTGCAGAGTATCTGCTGCACACCCTAACCTGTTCTTAGTAATTTGGAGAAATAGGAGCTGAGGACTGGTCTGCCCAGTATAGTGAGAGCTCAGGAGTGAAGGAATCTCTGGCCTCTATGAGCTCAGGGTGTAGTCAGCAACTGAAGGAATGTATGATTTGAAGAAATGCTTGAATTTCTTAAACTACACAAAAACCTGGGTCCTGAGGTTTGCTGCCTCCCTGAAACATGTGTGGGAATTTCCAAGCCTGTGGAACAGTCAGAGCAAACTTCATGATTCATAAGATTGTTGACAAGAGTCATTGCCATGGAGACTTCTGCTTGGGCTCTATTTTATTACTATTTCTATGACCTGGACTTCCGCTAGGATTATCCCGCCTATGACCACATCGAACACAGGAAGAGGTTTCCATCACTGTTTCTTGTGGTTTATGGCTCTGATCTAGAGGACATCTGTCTTGCTCAGAGGACAACCTGAACTTCCTTAAAGCTCAGGCTGAAGCATGAAAAGCTTTCACAAATCACCTCTGGACAGAGCTCTTCAAGAATGAAAGCAAACAGGGGCCTGGAAATCTTTGAGGAGTGTTTTTTTTTTTTTTTTTTTGGTGCACAGGACAGGGGAGACGCCAAAGGGAAACCAGGTGTGATTCAAAACCCTCAAAAGCTTTGGCTGTTGGCTTCGTATCTAGGGCAAAGGTGAAACCGGAGTTAATACTTCCTGACTCAGACCCGGTATCAGTTCTGCTGACTGTACCACCAAGAGCATTCCTCCTCACCCCAACACCCCTTAGCATTTTAAGACAGGATCTTACAGTTCGTCCTGGCCTTGCCTCAAACTTATAAGGCCTCTCCCATGCCTGCCCTCCCACACCTGGCTAGAAGCATCCTTTATAAAGAATTAAGTGGATGAAATCAAGGCTCCCGGAAATCCCTTCTGGAATGTCCCTGCCCCTACTTTATAGCTTTAGATATGTCTTTCTACAAGCTCGAATCGTTCACGTGGAGAGCTACATTTCCTGTTTCTGGTTAGTCAGATTTTGCACCACCTGAAGGCCTTGTGGTGACTCAGTGTCAGGCGTGATGGCAGCCACCTTTTCTTGGCAGCTCTGTGCCAGGGTGCCCTTTTAATGGGAGCAGCAGGGCCGTAGAGCGAGCGTAGAGTTAGGTGTGTTGTTGCTCTTATTTTACAGTTAAGGTGACTCTGCGTTAGATAGAGAGTTTGAATGACTCTGCCAGTCCCCTAGGCTGGCCGGTGACAAAATAGGGCTTCTGTCCCAGCACTAGCAGTATGACCCCCCAGGCTTCAGAGCCCCTTCCCTTAGTGCTTAGTCTTGGAAGCCCTGCATGAGGATCCTACATCTGTCAGTGTAAGTCAAGTGGCATTTGTAAGTCAAGCTGCATTTTGAAGTTTGTCAGTGGTGATTGCAAGTGGCTTGTGGGTGTGGGAAGAGGTCAGTGGCCAGGAACAGAACATGAGGAACAGGAAGAATTGTGACCAGGGCTGTCTGTGTGAGGCTTAGATACACACAGGTCTGTCGAGCCACCCGTGCAGCCCAGGCATGGGGCAGGACTGGTTTCACAAAGAGGATAGCAGAAACCCAGTGATACCCAGTAACACCCAGTGACATTCCTTCCGTCAGGCTCTGCTTCCAAATTGTGCCCTTGTCCTCCCCTGGTTCCACCCTTCTGCAAAACTAGCCTCTTCCACCTTCTGCTAGCTTCTCCCTCCACCCCTGCCACTTTTTAGTCAACAATAGAAAATATTCTGTCTTGCCAGTGGCCAGTGTTGCCTTCAGCAGTCAAGTCTCAACAAGTCACCTGGCTGAAGGCTTTTTTCCTCCACCATCCTATTCTTGAGTACCATCTGGTCAGATTTGAAGCCCGGGTGGCAAGGATCTCTCCCTTTATGGGAATCCGCTCTCTTTTTCTTCTGGGCTACTTAAAAATGTGTGTTACTGAAAATATTTCTGTCTTCCCTTTGGATTTACCATGTTGTGAGCTTTTATGCTGCACTAGGCTAAATACGCTCATCATTACCTTCAGTCCTGGTGCTGTAACCACAGAGAATGTACTTCTCTCCACAATAAGGAAACTGAAGCTTAAAAAGGAGGAACCTTTTGCCCAAGTCACTCAGCCAGCCATTAACCCAGCACGTTGAACTGATTGCAAATTCTGGCTCAAGTAGGGGTCTCTCCCAGGGGTTGAACAGAGGCAAGGCCTGGGCCCATCCCCAGCAGTGACAAACCCAAAACTAAACCCAGGCCTTCCATCCCTCTGCTCTACATACACCTGAGTGTGAAGAAACCTGAACCGATTTGCCTTGGACTATGTCAACTCACATTCTCTCCCTTCCCGTTCTTATTTCTAGTGTCTTCTACAAATGCTTCTGGGAACTGGAGGACCCAGTTAACCATTGGGCTATCTGAGTACGAAAATCCAGTGCATTCTCCCTACACCAGCTACTACGGCAACATCTACAATCCCTTGTCCTCTCCAAGCAGGTGAGAAAGTGGCCAGATTCTCGGAGTCTGGTCCTCTTTGAAGGATGGGCGGCTCCTCCACTGCAGTCTGGTGGGGAAGAGGTGTAAGGTGGGATTTGGTAAGCAAGAGCCTACAGGCCCAACCCAACTGCCACCACATTCAATGAATAATGCTTCCCTGGAAAATGGCCGTGCTCACTACCCTACCTGTAACCTGTGTGTGTTCACATTCTGAGGACAAAGCTAAATAAATGGCTTTGACAAATAAGACATGGCTAGCAAAGCCAAAAATACTTTTGATTTTTAAAGTTTCCTGAGCTCCTCCATGTAGCTCACCCGAATTCAGCTCTGGTTCTTAGAGCTTTAAAGTCTTAGCCTCAAAGCTGGGCTTCTCTTTCTCATCTATTTTAAGGGTGTGTTTAAAACCATGTTGTGGATAATGTCCATTTAAGTCTTCTCTGGAAAAGAGAAAACCTGCAGGAAAAAAAAAATCTCTGTCCCCGAGTAAAGCTCTTTGTACCAAAGTCTAGTCAACAGTTGTTGAGTTGGATTTCAGCACTTGCTGTATTTTGTGTTCACTGAGACACGGTGGGCACAGCCAGCTGTCCTGTCTGTCTTCCGAAGCAAGTTCCCTGTAAACAGGGAAGGGAACACACAGGCACAGCGCATGACAGGGCGACTCTAAAGAATGGTGGCTTCTTCCAATGAACACGTGACACACACACACACACACACACACACACACACATACACACACACACACACACACACACACACACACACACACACACACACACACACACACACACACACACATACACACACACCTGGCATAGATGATAGGCAGGTGGATGGAGCAAATGATTGTTGAATCACCTAGGGCTCATTAAACTGAGTTCTCCTGCAGGGGACGAGTTAGCTTCATCCCTTCCTCTTAACTCTGCTGCCCTCGCCCATAGTGCTGTAAAGACACGCGTTTTCCAGGTTTTTAAAAGTTTGCTCTTGATGTAGAGACTACAGTCTGGACAGTATCTGTGCTAGTGACCTGGGCAGGGTAGCAGCTCCCCATGGAGGCAGCTGGTGTTCCGAGCTAATTGGAAGTATTCACTCCTCCTGTCTTTGTTTTTCTTCCCCACATTCCATGGAGTTTTTCTTGGCTTGAAATCTTAAAGCCAATTGTCTCAGCCCAACAAAGGGTGTGCTCAAAATAGACTTTTGGTGAAACTGTACTTCGTAGGGCATCCACGGGCTGGAACTTGTATACATAATGCCTAAAAATGAATTCGCAGCAGGATCCAGAATGCTCAGCCCAAGTCTGAGCTGAACCTTTTCAATGCAGCTCTCTCTCATCACTTTGGCTAATCTATTTGCGAGTGTTTTCCTCCTTTCTGCTGAGTCAGTGCACAAGATGGTGCTGATATCCTTTAGCACCACGTTCATTGAATCCAGGAACTGCTAAACATTCTGAGAAGAAAACCTATTTTTACCAAGTCTGCCTATGTATTTCAGTGAGACCAAGATGACTGAATAGAGGAGCTGGTGTCAAAGGGGACATAGTGTGCAGGAAATTGGAAGCTATTTAAAGCTCCATTGTGGTGTGGGTGGGTGTTTGCACTCACAGGCCCTCCCTCATTGTGGAGAACATAAGGAAAATAATAAAGAATTAGAAAGATAACAATGGAGCTGTAATCTCACCAACCAGAGACAAGGATACTAACATTTGGCACATTTCTCTATTTCCCTTTGTCTATTCTAACATGATCATAATGATATAGTAAATACAGTTTTGCTTTTTATATTATGTACCAAATTACACATCTCATTCTAAAATTTTTGATATCATATAAATACATTCCTATGTGGTTAAACTTTTTTGTTTGTTTGGCTGGTTTGGATTTTCTTTTAAGGCGTGGTTTCTCTGTGTAGCCCTGGCTGTCCTGAAACTTGATTTGTAGACCAGACTGGTCTCGAATTCAGAGATCCACCTGTCTCTGTCTCCTGAGTGCTGGGAATAAAAGCATGCCCCACCGCCTAGATAAAAGTGTTTTATAAGTTCCTGCTTTTTAGATGAACGAGAAACATTTATGCCACAGAAATAATAGAAGCATATATTTCAACCTGCCCTATGTAGGATTTTTAAGGCTATGATACAATCTGATCATTTTAATTTAATTGAATTTAATAAGCCAAACACAACAATAATCATTCATAAAGTTTCATAAATTTGCCATAAGATTGCATGATGCATTTTTTTATGTAAACAAGTTTTTAAAGCTGCCATGGTGGTTCATGCTCTTGAGAGGCTAAGGCAGGAGGGTTGCTGCAAATTTGTGTGCAACCTAAGCTACATAATGAGAGTAAAATCAGTCTGGGCAATAAAGTGAAACCCTGTCTCAAAAACCAAAGCAAACCAACCAAACAAAAAGCATGATTTTTTTAAATCAGAGACAGAATACATCATGTGAAAATCTTGTAATGAGCACCATCTTTTACAATTAACATATTAGTTATGCTAATAACGGTGAGAGACAAAATAAATTCCATACTGTACAAGAATAACTCTAGATTGTCCACACTAAAGTCTTAAAATGCTCATCAACGTATGAGTGAGGGTTTTTTTTCTTTTTTTAAATAAGCTCTGTTATGTACAGAAAGCTAGGAGTTTTTATTGGCCATTTTTTTTTCCCAGTATAGTTTTGTAAACTTGGTATTGGTGAACTCCCCGAAGCCAACAAATCTCTGCTCAACTGCTACAGTTTCCAGATGAAATTGTTTTCTTTCACTTGCTGTCTTCCTCTCCCTTTCCTCTTCCTGTCTAACTTCCCCCATCACCAGGCACAATCACAACCGAGGCCCTCTGTCGCAGAGGATGGCTGTGTCTCCAGAAGTGAGATCAGTATTAACCTCTGTCTTGCTCAGGGTAGCCAGCCGTAGTAAGTACAGTGCTCCTGCTCTGCCCATTGTGCTCCGCTCTGCCCATTGCTTCTTTCTCAACAGCAGGACTTGCACCTGCCCTGGCTGCCGTGTGAGGTTGTGAGATCTGACTTGGCTTAGACATTTCCTGAAAACACTAAAAATCCTGAACTTACATACTATTTGTTTCTAAAGCTCTCCTTCCAAAACGTTTTACTAGGCTTTACTAAAAGACCGTGGAATTGAAAACAAAAGCCTACTAACTATCTAACTTCTTTTTAACCTGCTGTTAAAGACCTGGTTTGCTTAACTGAACTGTTTGTATGACAGACCGTACTTATTTGAATAGACCACCCAAATATGTCTGTTTGTTCTCCTTCCCCGCCCCCAGCAGTGTTCAGATCAAAATGCTTATATGATGTCATTGGCTGGGTCATTGACAATTTATATTTGGCCCATAAACCCTCAGGATATGATATCCCAAACTATCCCTGCTAACCTTTAAGTGTTTTCTCTTACTTCTGAGAAAAGCACATAAGTTATTCTTTTAATTAGAAGAGTTGCCCAAAATATGCCTTTTTAAAAAAGTTAAAATATGGTTATTTAAAAAATTAAGAAGCAAGCATGTGTCAATTTTATTTTTTTATTGATAAGGAAACTAGCTGCACTTCTTTAAAGGAGATTCAAAACAATACAAGAAAGCACTGGGATAAGATTGTTCCATTCCATGCTAAACCAGGCAGTGTTCAATGGAGCAATAAACTCTAACCCGGAACACTTTCTTTTACAAAAGGATGTGTTTGTATTTCTCCCAGACAAGCACCTTTAAGTTAACATGTAACTTAATACCTTCTGGGCCCTAATCAATAGTAAATGAAAGTTAAACAAAGGTAGAATTCTCCTGAGAGTCCAACGATCTTTTATGTGCCTGGCAGACAATGCTTCACTGTGTTGTAAACCGGGTATGCACTCTTTTTTTTTTTTTTTCTCCTATCTTAGGTTCTGGAAATTTTTTTTTTCTTAACAGTGCTTTCCTCTAACCTGTTGGACTATTTGTACTGAGGGAGTGAAATAGATCTGGGTAGTAACTTTCCTGGTTCCCTTCAACAGACAGTACGCAGAGACCACTCCGCTGGACGGTACAGACGGAAACCAGCTGGAAGACAACCTGGAGAGTAGTGAACAGAGGCTCTTTTGGCACGAAGACTCCAAGCCTGGAACATTAGTCTGAATGCAGCTGGACCTCCTGACCAAGCACTGCGCGTTCTCACACTGGTGTGCCTTGCTAAGTCTGTTCTTCTTCTAGAAGGCTTTAGAAGCTAAAGGCGTCAAAGGTCGAAGACAAGACTTAAATGTGGTTTCACAGTGAATCACACACTAAGCCCCACAAAACCCTGGATGAGGACTTGCCCTCCAAACTCTAGGCATTAACCCATCGCTAAGTCTGATCCTGTTGTGAGACTCCTGTTAAGAGGACCTGCACGAAACCCCCGACCCACAGCGAGCTCTTGTGAAGGGAATAGCAGTTGTCAAAGGCAAACCTTGGAGCCGGGAAGATGGTCAGGGAGTTTGCCCCACTGGAGAGGAGGATGGGAGTTTTCAGAGCACAGTTCAGAATGCTGAGCAAGGGAACCAAGAAGCTCCTGAATCGTGGCTCATCTTCACAGGGTTTGAACTTGTGAGCTGACAGAAAACACACTGTTTCTACAAACAGATGAGGACAGTTTAGACAGTATTGGAAACTTACTTGAAGAGAAGTTAGATTTTCATGAAGTTCTGAATGAGTGTAGATGTTTTAGGCTATTACAGAGTGATGTTCTTCATAAGCACTCTAATATGGATTCTAGTCTTCGGATTGCTATAGCATCCTGTACTATAACTTAATGGTAGCCAACTAGAGGAAATGAAGTCACTGGCCAGCTCTGCTTGGAGAACGTTCTTAAGGTACATGCCACCAATCCCTTGTTGTGCTTCCCAACACTTAACTGTACAGACTGGTGATCTTGCCTGTCATCTGAATGGTGGGCTCGAGGTGGCAAGTTTATCCAAAAAAAAAAGTGTTTGGAGATGCTAACAGAAAGGACCCCAGAGGACAAAGCCAACCCACATCACCGTAGATGAATTGTGTGCCTTAAAGTGGTGAGCCGTAGAAAATGAAGCCTACGACCTGAACTCCAGAAGCTAATCCAAGTCACAAAGTGACAAGCCGAGATTGGCAGAAAAGCATTTACTCCAAGCTGCAGGAGGTTGAATTATGAGGATTAAACTACCTCATACCCCTCTGGAGGAACTCATTTGCGTAGGTTTGTGGTTCATAGGGCTTTGCTTGCTTCTAGAACAGCCTTGATCATTGTCTCTTTATTTGGCTTCCAAGTCCCACAAAAGGTGCTCCCTTCGCCTCCCTTTTGTATGAGTTTCTTGTTCATATTGTGAATAGAGACATTTCTCAACAACTTTTCTGGAACATTTTTTTCTACTTGTATTCCAAAGCATGTAATATATACATAAAAACGATTTGATAACTGCTCCTCTGTCATTTGTATCATTAGAAATGAAGTTCGGGGAAATTTTTTTGGAAAAAAAAAGATACAAGTTAAAAAAAAATAATAACTTATTCCTTTTTGCATATTTGTATAGCCTCCTGGAATTGGAAATTGCCTTTTACATATTCTTTCACTGTTCTGACTTTTTGAGACCTATTATTTTTTTATGTAGGTCAATAAACTTATGGTGTGCTACTGACATGTGTTTGGGTGCTTGTGTTCATGTTTGGGGTACACAAGGGACAATGTGAGATATTCCATTCCAAGATGGACATTGGGCAAGATACAAATACAGCTAATATTACAAGGTTTTATTGATTCTAAGATATACTTTTTTTTCATACTTAAATGAGAAAATAGGGTTCATATATTCATCATGTCCTATTAGAATTGGCTGTGATTTGGGTTTTGAATTTGGTTGGTATTTGTTTGTTTCTTTCTTATTGATACATACACTGTTGTTTTGTTCTGTTGTTTCAGTGTTGGGCCTGAACCTAGGTCCTTGCACACACACTAGCCTGATTCTCTACCTCTACAGCATACCCTAGCCCACTGCTATGCCTCACGACAAGGTGTCTTGGAGTTGACCAAAGGTGGTAGTTAATCACCTCACTGAGAATGACTGATGGGAATTTTTAGGTTGTAGGTGTGAAAATATTAACTGATTGATAATGAGCAATTCTTCTTTGTTTTTAAAACAACCCTTTCAGTAGAGGAGGGCATTTCAGTTCCTGTTTTACCCTGATTATTGGAGAGAGCAGGGTTGGAAATGAAATGGAAGGAAACACAAATGAGTGTTTCTGTGCATGTATCCCACGTGAAAGCCCCCTTACCTGCTCAAAACTCATGTGCTCAGAATCACAAGTATAATATTGAAAGATAAAGTATGACTTAGCTTCCACATAGAAGTCATCTCAGGAATGGAAGCACAGCAGGTCTGCCCTAGGATCACATCTAGCTTTGGTGGAAAGCAAAAATCAGATAAAGGCAAATTTTCAACATGTGCCCATTCTCTTCTTAAGAGACACATACGCGCGCGCGCGCACGTGCACACACACACACACACACACACACACACACACACACACACACACACACGCACGCACGCACACACACTTTCTCTATTCACAGAAGGCATTTGAAATACATATAACATATAATCATATCCTGCAAGTGTTGCCCAGAAGATAGAACACAGTGTCAGGTCCCCAGAGCTAGAGTTACAAGTGGTGGTGAGCCCACCCGGTGTTGAGTACTTGACAAGAGCTCCTCAAGTCCTGTGGATGAGCAGCAAGCGCTCTGTGGTGCTTCAGGAGAGAAATGTCCCTTTGGGGTGCATTTATTTGAACACTCGCTTCCCTGCTGAGGGTACTTACTGTATGGGGAAATTGTGGAAGCTTTAGGAGGCAGAGCCTAGCCGGAGGAAGCCAGTGATTGCAGGAAGGTTTTGAGGATATATAGCCTCTCCCTAACTTCTCTTCTCTCCTTGCTTCCTGTGTGGATGAAAATGTAACCAGATTCCTGCTTCTGGGACATGCCATGCCTTCCCAGCACTGTCAACTCCAGATCTGGAATTGCAAGTTAAAATGAATCTTCCCATAAGTCACTTTTGTCTATGATATTTCATCACAGCAACGGAAAAAAAAAAAAACTAATAAACACTTGCAACTGTGGAAACATCTCTAGCCCCATAACTTGGAAAATTTTCTATGCCTAAATGTTTATTAACACTCTAGCATTGTATTACAAGTACCTCTCTCTCTCCCCTTTACACTAGATAGATAGATTGTATTATTTTATATATAATGATGTAATTAAATATTCAAATATAACATATATATGATATTTTATAATTATATAATGTAGCATATATGACTATCATATACAATATAAAACATGCTTACAAGTATGTAGTCTACATATATTGTGTATTATTACATATTATATATACTGTTATATGATATAACTTATGTTATATATACATATATATACATATGATCTGACATATCTTGGGACTCACTCCCTCTCAGTGCATATTTATCTGCCTATAAATCTAAACATTTTGGTCTGGAGAAATGACTCCATGGTTAAGAGCAGTGGTTACTCTTCTAGAAGACCTGGGTTTGGTTTCTCAGCACTTGCATGGCAGCTCACAAGCATCTGTAACTCCAGTCCCAGGGAATCCAGCACCCTTCCTGGCTTGTATATATGCACATGGTACACAGATGTACAAGCAGCCCCATACACAGAAAATAATAAATATATAAGGTAAATTTAGTAAATAGACTAACCTCCCTTGATATTTGTTCTGCATTTCTATACTTGAAATAAATAAAATGCACCTTTAAACTCAGGAACTAACAAATGTGAAAAGCAATAAAAATTTCAGAATCATTTTAATCTATTTGTTTGGCCTGTTCTTAGGAACAGGGATTTAGACTAAAGAGTTGCCTAATATTGAGTTTTTAGAATTAGAATAATGACTTTATTAAGTTTCCGTTATGCTGTGCTATGGTGCATCCTAAACTGTCAATGGTAAAATACATGTTTTTAAATTTTCCAGTATATCGTGCTGCTATTGGCTTGTAAGATGAAATAAACTGAATTATTATGAGAAAATTAATCCAAAAACACAAATTACTAGTTGATTACTAGAGTTCTGGAAATATACACTGGTGTTTACTGTTAGCGCTGGCAGATGTGAAGCTACTCCATCCCTGGCATGGTGGTACATGCCTGCAAGTCCTTGCAGCTGCAGAGGCCTTGGCGGGCTTCCTTTAGCCCAGGAGACCAGCCTGGGGAAAATAATGAGACTTGTCTCCAAAACAAACACCTCCTTAGTCGAGTTAGTGTCTGAATACTGACTCCATTTCTGTCCACCTTGCTGACTTTCTGCACAGGAGGTTTCAGACTATATGCCCAGTAGCACAGACCTGGAGGTAAACATCCAAGGAGATGCTTCATCTATCCATCCATGATTTCTTTTACTTTAAGTCAGGGCTTCTCTGTGTAGCCCTGGCAGTCCTGTATTGATCTCTCTCTCTCCCTCTCTCCCTCTCTCCCTCTCTCCCTCTCTCCCTCTCTCCCTCTCTCTCTCTCTCTCCCTCTCTCCCTCTCTCTCTTTCTTTCTCTCTCGAGCAGGCTGGCCTCAAACTCAGAGTTCTGGCTGCCTCTGCCTCCCAAACACTGAAATTAAAGGGGTGCACCATCACTGCCTGGTTCATCCATGCTTCTTAATACGGTAAGTCATCACTGTCCATTATAATCTTAAAGTGCATTGGAGCCAACGGCCCTCTTCTGGAGAAAGAAAACACTGTGTGACACAGGCTAACCCTGTAGGTAACAAGAAACTTACCTCCCCTTTCAAAAGCTCAGTGTGCCAGAGCAGGCTGGGGATGTGCCTCACTTGATAGAGTGCTTACCTAGCACGAACAATCTTAGATCCCCACATCCCCACATCCCCACATCCCCAGCAATGTGCTTCAACTGGCTGTGGTGGTGGGATGTACCCATAATCCCTGCACTGGGAAATAGAGGCAGGAGAAACAGGAAGGGATTCAAGGTCACTTTCAACTACACAGTGAGTTTGAAGCTAACTTGGGCTACATAACTATAAAAGTTGGCAGCTCCCTATCTCCTTTGTTTTAACCTTATTACCCAGCCTGGGATTCCCCCAGGTCTTGTCTTCTGCTCTGCCTTCCTTCCAACCCCAGTCAGGTGCCACCCTGGGGTAGAAAGATGGATGCTTCGGCTTTCTCCCTACTCGTTGGACAGAAGCTAGGCTGGCATGCTCACCTTTGTGTGCAGCTCCTCATTTCCTCCCAACAGAGCTGGTGAGGTGCACTGAGTATCTCCATGTTACAATAAGGTACCTGGAGAAAGTTAAGAAATACATTCTCACTGGCCAAATTCCATGCCCTAAGCTACCAAAAGTATTTGTAACACAAAAATCCAGAATAGACTAAAACCCAAAACATTCTTTAAAGACTTATTTCATTGGTTTATTTTATGTGTATATGTGTGTGCACCTGAGTGTCTATATATAAATATTTATATACATACACATATATGTATGTATATGTATATGACACACCTGCAGGTGCCTTTGAAGGCCAGATCAGGGCATCATGTTCCCAGCATTGGAGTTACAGGCTGTTGTGACTGCCCCATGTGGTTTCTGGGACCTGAAACCAGGTCATGTGCAAAAGCAGCAAGTGTGGCTTAACCACTGAGCCATCCCCCCAGCCTCCCTAGAACCTGAAGCTTCTTGAACACCAACCCAAAGCCACAAATGAAGCCCTCCAGACCACAAATCGAATCTTTGCTTCACACACAAAATCATTAAAAATCCTGTATGAAATTTTCTTTAGGTGTCCAACATAGTAGCCTGTACCTGTAATCCCAGCCCCCAGGACACCACAGCAAGAGGATTCCAAATTGAAGACCAGTGAGACCTACAGGAAAGGAAGGAAAGAAAGAAAGAGAGAGAGAGAGAAAGAGAGAAGAGAGAGGAAGGAAGAAAGGAAGGAAGGAAGGAAGGAAGAAAACATACTTGGGCTGTAAGGAGATCTTCAAAGAATTGATGAAAACTTTGTGATATATTCTAAGCCCAGCTCATAATTGATATGACTAATTTGCATTTGCCAGTGACAAAAAGCAGAGTCAGCCTATGTGTAGCACAGGTTAAGATAACCTGAAAGTGTTAGCAAATCTCAGCAGGCTTCTCGCTAGGCTTAATTACTAATGTTTGAATAAGTTCACCCATGATCGAATCCACTTTTTAAACTGTTCTGGTTAATAAACTCTCTTGGCTCCAGTGCATACATAACTTGTTACAAGCACCCATAAGCAGAATGAAATAAGTATTGATTAGTAGCCCTGAAACTATGTATTGATCCTTCCCCAGTTTTGATGACTCGGGAGCAGAGGAGTAATGAGAAGTATGGCCTGCTCTTTCTGGGGTTGCTGAGGAGCCACCTTGAAAGTCAGCTCAGCATGTCTGGGCACTCACAAAGACTCAGTCTGATCTGTGGTTAGACTCCCAGCAGAACCTTAGCCCACCACAAAACATCTTTAAATCACCCCCACCCTCTTCCTCCTTCATGGAGTCAGTAAGAGTCTATCGTCCTGACAAGAGAAAATAGGAGTCCTGCTTTTATGATGCTTATAGACACTGCTCTTAACATGCAAATACACACACACACACAGCATTTCTCCATTCCCTTTGCTTTCAAGTACCAGCAACCTTGGCAAGAACAGTGACCTGGGACTGGAAGGGCAGTAGGAGTTGACCCAACTTAAAATTTTTCAGGTCATTTTCTTCAATGCTGGCCATACACCGAGCACCCAAGATTAAAGAGATCTGTGACTATTAACTATAGCCATGCAGGCCTCTATGGAGTACTAGGGAAGTCTGTGGATATGTTTTGGATTCACCCAATAATTGGGGGGTTTGACTGACATTTAGGGGCCCAGGAACAATGAGTAAACACAGCAGACTATCCACTATCCCCATGAATGGCCATTGTGATCCTTTGAGAAACCCTAGCACCTGAGAGCAGGGTTACATCTGGGCATTGTGTTCCTAAGCTTAGCAAGGAAAGAAAAAGAAGTAAAGTAAATGATTATTAATGAGAGTCAGGCAACATGCATGTGATTCAGGAGAAAAAAAAAATAGGCACCCCAACCACTAGCTAATGTGCAGTGTGCCAACTGCATACCTGTAAGTCACAGACCCAGGCAATTGGAAAGGGTGGGCTGGGTCCCCAAAGCTTTCAGTCCCAAAAGGGAGAAGCACAACTCCTTGAATGGCTTGGTATGACTATTAATTCTATGAAGACCTGTCACAGAATTTTCCCTGTCCAATTACCTTAGTACAGAGGAGGCCTGTGATTGGATAGGGAAAAGGTAGGCAGCGTGAAATGTTGCAGAGACAGGGAACCTCTCAGGAGAAAGAAGGCCAAGATGGAGGCAGACATGAACCAACCAGGTAGTTATGATATCATAAGTTTAGGATAATTGGGATAAAGCTTTTATCATAATCAGTTGGCTCTAAAATTACTGCATTGGCATCTTGTAAATTGAGAATTTATTGATACGTAAATCTGGTTAATTTTAAGTTTCAAGAGTTTTGAGTTACCAGGTCGATGAGTGATGTGGTGTGACACCATGAGGTGGACAGTCGTGTGGGGCTGGAGTGGTCAAGAAGGGAACTTGGGAGTTCCAGCCCCCACCAGAGAGACTGCCTAGTTGAGATCACCCGGCTGGAGCCATGTGGCCCGCAGCCGCTAGTAATAGCACAGGAAGCCTACAAGTTCTTTTTAAAATATTTCATGCAACAAAGACCAAGGATGATAAGAGAGAGATCCTACCTGAGATTGGTGGGACACCCTGGGCTTCTTTGAGGGGCTGATGCTAGATGGGGTCATTCCCCAAACACTGAGAAGCAAGATCTTAGAAACTGAAAGAACACAAGGCCAGCTTAGGCTACTATTAAAGTCTGAGCAACGGAAAAGAAAGCTCTCACAATGGCACTCAAACTGTGCCATGCGTTGATTCCCTTAGCCCTCTCCAATGACTCTATGAGATAGTTGTATGCCCTGATAAGGCCGTGAAGGCTCAGAGAGGTGGCCAAACCTTTGGTCCCATGACCACACAGTAACTGTTAAAGCTAGAATTCCCAGCCTTGCACTTGATGCTGCATTGAGCACTATGTGAGGACTGGGGTGCTGTTTACGAAGCAGTCAGAGACAGGCAACTGCTTTGAATGGAAATCAAATGAAAATGAAAACAGAAGGGAAGGAAGAAGAGCAAAGGCCTGGGGAAGCAGTAGATGGAAAGTCAGCTCAGCAGGGTGGCTGTCACAACCAGCAATCAGGAAGGAAAGGCCAGGCCACGCTCTTTCAAGCTTGCAAAGAGTGGTTCGCAAGAGGTGATTCTGATGTTCTCGATCGGGGTTTGAATTAGAGTCTTCATGAAGGGTCAGGGAACAGCCAGTGGGCTAGAATTATCTTTGCAAATAATGTGGAATAAAATGAGTTGCAGCATTTGCAAGTTGTACCCCAAATGCTTCTCTTGCTGGGCATGAGCCTCACATCCTCCCATGCCTCTCCTTCCCAATATACACAGCAGCAGGTGTACACACACACACACACACACACACACACACACACACACCCTTGTTGGGAAACTTATTCTCTTTCCTCAGAAGATATAGGCACCCTAAAAAGATCAAAAGCCAGGAAATTGAAAAGATCTCATCAGGAACCCCAGGAGCTCCGGGCTGGGAGAGGCATCCCAGGCACCCTTCAATTACTGGAGAAGCCTTTCAGGGAGTTGATGGTGGTGTCTGGACAGATACCACTGTCTTCCTAAAGTAGTGGTTAGAGGTGTGGGCTTTGAAGTCAGGCTGTCTTGGAGACAGACTATCTGGCTTGGAGTCTATCCCAGGCTCAATGCTTGCTGGTTTCTAGAACTAGCATTAGCCTTCTGGGCCTCAGGTTCCTCCTCGGTAGAGGACTCACCAGGGTACTGTACAAGTTGCACAGTGTAATGGATGCAACGAATGCAGCACGGCTTGTACCTGACAAGGTTTTTTTTTTTTTTAGAGAATAAAGTAACCTGTGTGGGAAAGTAGTAGGTGCTGTTCCTGATCTAGAAAGCTGAGGCTCTCTCTCTCTCTCTCTCTCTCTCTCTCTCTTTCTCTCTCTCCCTCCCTCCCTCCCTCTCTCTTTCTCTCTCTCTCTCTCTCTCTCTCTCTCTCTCTCTCTCTCTCTCTCGTGTGTGTGTGTGTGTGTGTGTGTGTGTGTGTGTGTGTGTGTGTGTTCGTGTTCCTGTGTATGGTACACCTGCCGTAACTGTTAACTTGAGAGTGAGTCTCTTGCTTGCTCAGCACTATTTATGTGGGGTTAGCAGGCCCATAGGCTTCTGGGAAATATTTTGGCTCTGCTTCCCAGCTCACTGTAGGACACTGGATTACAGATATGCAGCTCTGTCACTCAGCCCTCTCAGCCTTCTCAGGATCCAAACTGAGCTCCCCACCGTCAGGGGCAGTGGCTTTACCTACTGAGTCATCTCCCCAGCCCCAAACCTGAGGTACATTTATTTAGCCACTCAAATAACATTATTGAAATAAGTATCCCAACTGAGGGTTGATTCCTGTCCCCAGCTCCTAGAATTCCCACCCCCGCATTTAATCCTCACAGCAAGGCCACCACTATTAATCCCAACCCAGAGCTCTTGTGCCCAGTGTGTAGTTCAGAGGCGCTTAAGGCTGGGTTCCAGAGACAGCCTTTGTGAAGTGTGAGTTCCTTCCACTCAGAGTCCACTGACAGGTAGGCTACACTAGAGACCTGAATGGGTGTTTTCCACCTCCTCCTGCCTCAGCTGTCCTGCAAGGCCAGGGCAAATTATACCTGTGAGTATTCAAGAGTGAATACCACCTTAAGTCTGATGCCCAGGCACCTCCCTCGCTCATGTTGGATCAGGTCATGGTGTTGGCTTGAAGACAAGTCCCTGCCTTTTCAGCACACATAAGAAAGCAAACAAGCAAAAGATTTAGCAAAAAAA
>NW_022196903.1:91055322-91062049 GCF_008632895.1 Mastomys coucha | reverse complement strand
TTTTTAGAATTTATTTTTCAGGCATCCTGGGAACAATTCAGACAGAGCTGAGAACAAAACCTTCAGTATGGGAAGTGCCCTGTAGACCTGAGATTCTAGGCGACTGAAAAAATGAGGACAAGACCACTCCCAGGTTTGACTGAGGAGAGAAGGTTTTGTTGTAGATATGAGGAAGGCGACAGCCAGAAGCATCTGGAAGGGTCCAGACTGAACTGGGCCACTGTCGGGGATGGGTCGTGAGAGAGGAAAGGAGTGGCAAGCGAGCCAAGAGAGGAACCAAGAGCCAAGAGACTAAGAGGGCATGTAGCAAAATGGCTCAGTTATATAGCGATCAGAGGCTGGGGGAAGGGAAACCCAAGCCCGAGGCTACAGAGGTTTAGGGGAGGGGCAAGAATTACCGCGAGAAGCCACAGGTAACAGAGACAGTCAGAGTCAGCTTTGATATGTTAATAGGCACCTCAGCCAAGTGTCCGGGGGTTTCTTTGAGACCTAACACTAGGCAAGCCCTCCTCCATCCAGGGGCAGCTAGGACAGTTCCATACGTGCGTGAGAAGTCTGTGCAGAGAGGTGGCACACACAAACAGTGTCCTGGCTTTCCCACGCACGGAGAGGCTAAGCCCTTTATCTGAACAGAACCTTCTAGACTAACTAGGCCAAGTTTCTTCTGATCGTTGGGCTGTGTCTGGACTCTCAGAGCGTACAATATTGGTTAAGAGGGACACCTAGAGGCCGTCCCGGTTTACTGCAGGCAGGAGTTCCTAGCTGCCCTGGATTCCGAGTTTTCAATATTGCATGAACAAGGTGCCGTAGGCTATAGAAAGAAGGAAACGAGCCAAACAAAAGCCCAGTTTCTAATTTCTAACCCCCAACACTTCTGATTACTCGCTGAGTTCTTGGGGAAGTTGTTTTTGGGTCTAGAAGCATCGAGAATTGTAAGGATTCAATAACATTCAATAACATTGAAGACCTTGATAGAGTGTGCCACAGTTCTTGGGACAAAGTAAGCCAGGTCTTGTTATTGTTTCTAATGGGACTCTGCAAGGAAGAGAGTTAGGAACATTTAACAGCATTAAATTTAAACATCAATAACGTAAGACTTAAACATTTAATAGTCACTGAAGACCGCAGTAAAGATTGATAGAAAGGAAAGCACTTTCTCAGGTGGAAAAAGAGTCAAACAAGCTAAACTGGCAAGATATTTTTTTAACACAGTCTTTAAGAAAATCAAAATTACTTTATACACACATACACAAATTGTGTGTTGTTGTTGTTGTTTTAAAGACTTTAAATAAAGACAGGATTGATGTGACTGGCTTTTCCTTTGCTTCAGGCACCAAATGGTTTGTCCCTGTCTGGTACTGTGCCAACATATAACAAGAGGGCCCAGTGATGTCTTTGTTTGCTTTAGATACAAGAATGAGAGCCCAGGATAAATGCTCAGGCACACCAAAGGTCACATCATCAAGCACAGGCTGGAAATCACCCCCACACAGGAGCATCCTGGTACAAGTCGTCTTTTAAAGAGCATATGAAGGAGGATCACTGGGCTGGGGAGAGCCCAGGGCCTCATGCATGCTGGCTTAGGATGCGGCACAGAGACACATGGCAGCTGGGCACGTATTTAACTCTCTGAGCATTCATGTATGTGGAAAGAGAGGGGGGGGAGACAGAGAGAGAGAGAGACAGAGACAGAGACAGAGAGAGACATAGAGACAGACAGAGAAACAGAGACAGAGAGAGACAAAGAGACAGACAGAGACAGATAAGAGACAAAGAGACAGAGACAGAGGAAGGAAGGGGGGAGGAGAGGGAAGGGGAGAGTAAAGGAGGGGAGCGGCGAGGGGAGGAGAGGAGGAGAGGAGAGAGGGGAGAAGAGAGAGAATCTTACATGGCCATAGCTGGCTTCCAACTCATTATGTAGCAGAGAACAACATTGAACTTGTAATCTGCCTGCCTCTACCTCCTGAGTGCTGGGATTAGAGGTGTGTACCACCAGGCTTGATTTACTTGGTGCCAGGGACAGAACCCAGGGCTTTACACATACTGGGCAGGCATTCCACCATTGAGCTCCAGCCCCCACTCTCATACTATTACTTGTTGGCAAAGTGATTTGGGCTCAGAGTTTCCTACCGTAGGCTGTCATTTTACTGACCGTGTGGTAGAGTTTACTGGTGATGTGTTTAACAAACAGAGACAAAGGAGACCCAGTTAGGTTTGAATTTGAAGCAAGCAAGGATGAACCTACCGTGTGCATCTATGCCCCAGTGTGTCCTCTATTTTATCGGACAATGCCCTCCTTTGCCCTGTTCCCCGGGTAACCTGATGGTTTAGTAAATAGAGCTACAATTTCAAAAAACGATCTGGATCTCCTTGGTTAGTGTTGGCAATTCCTCTAGGCTCCACCCAACAGCTACCTAGCAACAGCTTGCGCAGCTGCTTGCCAAGTGCTAGCCAACCTCTCCCCTCCCCCTCCCCCTCTTCCCCCTCCCTTTCTTCCCCCTCTTCCCTCTTCCCCCTTCCCCTCTCTCCATCTCTCTCTTCCCCAGTAGGCCGAGCCCACGGAGATGCTCCCTCTCGGCCCCCCTGCCCCCGCCATATTATACTGTGTCTTATAAGACACAACAGTTAGGACTCTCATTTCTGTGCTCTGCACAGATCAGCAAGTGTAGATGGCTTTAACAGAGTAACAAGATAGAAGTGTCAAAAAGTGGCTTCGAGGCAGAGGCAGAGCTTCTACTGCCTTCACAACCTTAGCTACTTCGGTGCAGGAAACGCTCTGCACAGAGTGTGTTGCCTGTCCATCCTGCAAACGCATGGATGTTATGTTGAGATCTCCAGCTCAGGGGAACATAAATTACTTCCTTGGCAGAACAACAACCCCACCTCCAAGGATCTACTTCCATTTACAGTGCAATGTAAATGATTGAGAACGTGTGAATTGGGGACTTTAAAAAAAATACCTGTAATCACATTGCCAACCTGACGCTGAAACATCAACAGGTTCCAACTCCTTGGAGCTTAGTAAATTGAGTATGTGGTAAGCAGTTATTTCTTCTAATAATGTGGCTGTGTGCTGATGCAGACGGAGATGTCTCTAGGTTCACCTCCACATTAGCGACCTTTGGCAGGCTTGGGGCATTCATTTTATAATTGTAGAGGAGTGAGAAATTAGACCACTTCAACCCCTAACTCAGACCCTTCTGACCTAGGCAAGTTTTCAGGTCCCTCTCAAATAAATTAACCCTTCCCTGAGCAGCACTAGCTGCAGCTTTATACAGCTATGTACTGGCTAGTTTTGTGTGCCAACTTGACACAGGCTGGAGTTATCACAGAGAAGGGAGTTTCAGTTGAGGAAGTGCCTCCATGAGGTCCAGCTGTGGGGCATTTTCTCAATTAGTGATCAAGGGGGTAGGGCCCCTTGTAGGTGGTGCCATCCCTGGGCTGGAGGTCTTGGGCTCTATAAGAGAGCAGGCTGAGCAAGCCAGGAGAAGCAAGCCAGTAAAGAGCATCCCTCCATGGCCTCTGCATCAGCTCCTGCTTCCTGACCTGCTTGAGTTCCAGTCCTGACTTCCTTTGGTGAAGAACAGCCATATGGAAGTAAGCCAAATAAATCCTTTCCTCCCCAACTTGTTTCTTGGTCATGATGTTGTGCAGGAATAGAAACCCTGACTAATACAAGCTAACAACCTCAGGATTGCTGTAGAGTGTGTGTGTGTGTGTGTGTGTGTGTGTGTGTGTGTGCGTGTGCGTGTGCGTGTGTGTGTGTGTGTGAGAGAGAGAGAGAGAGAGAGAGAGAGAGAGAGAGTCCCATCCTTCACCAGTCTCTTCCTCCCTTGTGCTGTGTGCTTTTAGGGTTCAGGGACCCTACTGGATATAATGATACATACCTGTCATCCTGCTACTCAAAAGACTGAATACTACAGTGGCAAGGCCTTGTCTTAAAGTGGGGGTTTGGGAAGTAAAGAGGGAGTTCCGTGAGTGTAGTGTTTGTCAAACAAGCACAAGAAGACAGGAGGTAGATCCCTAGCACCTGGGTTTGGTAGCACATGATTTTAATCTAGCACTGGGGAGGCAAAGACAACTGAAATTGATGGCTAGAGTTTGCCTATTTGGCCAGCCTAGCCCATTTAGTGAGTTTCAGGCCAGTTAGAGAATTTGTCTCAAAAAAAAGGAAAGAAGGAAGGAAGGAAGAATGGTGGGTAGCACTTGGGGAATAACCTAGGCTGTTTGCATGCACGTGCATACACACACTTTTTAAAAAAAAAAAAAGATTTATTTATTCTTATTTTATGGACATTGGTGCTTTGCCTGCATGTATGTCTGTTTGAGAGTGTCAGATCCCCTGGAACTAGAGTTACAGACAGTTATGAGTTGTCGTGTGTGCTGGGAATTGATCCCTAGTCCTCTGGAAAAGCAGCCAATGCTCTTAACTGCTAAACCATCTCTTCAGCCCCCCCCCCATCATGTTTTATTTCAATATATGTTTCACTTGAACTCTGAAGTCACATCATTACCCAGCAATGTAAAGTACTTGCCTTGCAAGCAAAAAGACCTGAGTTGGAGCTCTAGAATCCATGAGAGAGAAAGAGAGAGAGAGAGACAGACAGAGAGACAGAGAGGCAGAGAGAGAGAGACAGATTGAGGAAGGAAGGAAGGAAGCAGGGCATGGTAGCGTGCTTGTGTACCCCTGGAGATGGGAGGCATGACAACTTCATTGAGACACATATTTTTTTGTTAGAAGTTCTGTAAGCAGAAGTGAACTAGTGGAGTGATGTAAGCAGCACATTAATCTATTGCCTGGCAACCTGAGCATCTAAGATGCAGGCTCCATTCTGGCTAACGCTTTCTGAAGGCTGTGAAGGAAAGTCAGTTCTATACTTCTTTCTCTAGTGCCTGGTATCTTCAATAGAAGTCTTTTTTTTTTTTTTTTTTTTTTTTTTTTGGCCCTGATTTTGCACAAGCCCCACCCTGGCCTGTGCCTCCAATGTTCTCCAGGCATTTATCCTGCCAATCTCTGTGGCCAAACTTCTCCCTTTTATAAAGACCAACTGTGTGAGTCTAGGACCCACCCTCGCGATCTCAGTGTAATGAGCTCGTGTCTCTAAAGTTTTAATCTCCAAAAGAGGTCACATCTTGAGATTGTAGGGGTTGGGTGTTGAGAAGAACTTTTTGAAGTGGAAACTTCTGGTTTCTTTGGAAAGTCAGGTGTGTTGGATGGTGTTTTGATCAGGCAGACATGTGAAGGAGTGTTCTCCTGAAGCAGACCCAGGTGAGAGGATGCTTTGCTAAGGTAGACACATGAGAGGACGACTGATGAAGGACTCTTCGCTGATGATGTACATGTATTGGTTCATCTCACATTGTGTTGTTGAGCTCTGCTTGCCATAATTCATAAAAAGAAGAACACCAAAAAAACTTCTGGCGACTGCTTGCCACTTCCTCAGACTCGGGCTGAGTGATGTCAGCTGGTAGAGACTCACATGGAGTTTTGCTAAGACAGACTCCTGTGGTGAGGCAAGACCCGTTTGAGGACCCTTGACGTTTGGAGAGGGTATAACTAGGACCCAACAGTGATGGAGGCTGTCTTGCCATGCTTTGCAAGGCTTCAATCGTCTTGCATCTTCATCTTTGCTGATCTTCACTTCGCTGAGAGAGGCACGGCAGAGGACTCCTGGCATCTCTGCTTCGGTCGCTCCTGCAGACGTGTGCAGATTCAGCAGAGGCCTGGCTGTTTCTGCTGGACTGTGTCACCACTGCTGTTTGCTCTCCTGACACTGCTAAACTGGACTGCCGGTGTGTCTGTGAAGTGTTTGCGAGTGGATGGAGCCGCCGCCGCCGCTTACTTCTGTGAAATGAACTGCGGTTTCCTGTCAGTGAAGATTAGATTTGCTTCACAGAACAATTTCTAAAGAGACCCACTCACCCCGGATCCTAATAACCTTTCTTTCCCACTACCTCTGGTGGGTGATGGGCTAGAAGGGAGGTTAAAGCATTTAAGAACCGTTATTAAAAGTAGAGTTGAAAAAAATTTAAGATAACAACTTTTCTTCTTGGACAAATATTTCAAGAAGGAATATCATCCAGATCTAGAAGTCAACTTTTTGGGGTTCTGAAATGAGATTAAAAACTGTTAAGTCAAAAGAGGCAAACATGAAGAGGGACGGCCGCCATGTGAGAAAGGATGCAGATCACAGAGCCTTGTACGCCAAGGATCGTGGGAGGTGAACAGAAACCAGGAGCCTGGCACAAAGCAAGGATTTCCTCTGAGCTTCTGGAAAATATCAATCCTACCAAACCCTGCACTTCAGACTTCTGGTCTCCCAAATGCTGAAACAATAAAGTATTGTTCTAGTTTGGTTTTTAATTTTAAAAACTATAATCTAACAACCTCTGTTTTTAAACAGTGGCTGCAGCAGCTTAGCATACATTCTGGAAGGAAGGGTTGTGTGAGGAAAATTCTCATTCAGAATCTCTTGACTCAAGATACTAAAGAGAGCTGAGTCACATCTGTGTGTCGTGTCCTGGAAAGGAAGTGGCTGTGTTGCTTTGTATTGTGTCCACTCAGAGTTCAGATTTCCGAGATCATGGAAGCTCAACAAAACTCTCTGCAACAGAGGCACCAGCACAATGTAGAGGCTTGGGTTTTTGTTTGTTCCTTTTGTTTTATTTTTATTATCTTTTCCTCCTGTCTTTGCTCTCTTTCTCTCTCTCTCTCTCTCTCTCTCTC
>NW_022196903.1:91049512-91055312 GCF_008632895.1 Mastomys coucha | reverse complement strand
TCTCTCTCTTTCTCTCTCTCTCTCTCTGTCACTATTAAATATGAGCATGTTATGATGCTAAAGGTTCTCAAATATCCTTTTTTTTTTGAGACACAAGGTATTACTGTGTAGCCCTGGCTTGCCTGGAACACTCTATGTTTTATGCTGCTCTCAAATTCTCAGAAATCTGCGTGATTCTTCTGAGTGGTGGGATTAAAGGAGCGCATCACCACACCAGCATCTCTGACAAACAGGAGAAAGTACTCTAGGCTCTGTGATGTAATAGGTAAGCCACCAGGAAGCTGGGAGATGACAGCATTTGCTGCACTTTTAGAGGGCCCAGCTTCCATTCCCAGCACTTGCCCTCTTCTGGACTCCTCAGGTACTGCATGCACATGGTGCACATAGATGCCCCACAAAACACTTGTACACATAAAATACAAGTAAATAATTACCAAATACCTATAATGTACTAGGTATTGGAATGCAGTAGTCTCCCACTCAGGGTCCACCCCACAGGAGTTTGCAGTCCAGTATTAGAAGTAGGCCAGGTTGACAGGTAACTATACAACATGATGGGCCCTGGACCTAATTCATGTGATGATTAACACTGATTGTCAACTTGGCAGGATCTACATTTACCTAGAGACAAACTTCTAGGATTGTCTATGAGAAATTTCTTGATTGGATTAACTGAGGTGGGGAGATCCCACCTAAATATGCATGGCACCATTCTATGAGCTAAGACAGGATAAGGAGAGAGGGAAATGACCATCAGTATTCATCTCTTTCTATGTCTGGCTGTGAATGCAAAGGCCAGCTGGCTCAATTCTCCTTCTATGCCTTCTGTGGTGGTTTGGATGAGAATGGCCCACATACACTGATATAGTTGAATGCTTGGTCTATAATGGTTGGATTCATCCAGGAAACATTAGGAGGTGTGGCCTCATTGGAGGAGGTGTGTTACTGGGCGGGGGGGGGGGGCGCTTTGAGCTTTCAAAAGCCCACACCACTCCCAATCAGTTCACTCTCCCTCCCTCTCCCCCCTTCTCTCTCCCCCCTCTCTCTCTCCCTCTCTCTCTCTCTAATAAGAAGTAAGCTCAGCTACTGTTCCAGTGTCATGCCTACCTGCCTGCTGCCATGGTCCCTCCCAATCAGTTCACTCTCTCTCTCTCTCTCTCTCTCTCTCTCTCTGTCTCTCCCTCTCCCTCTCCCTCTCTCTCTCTCTAATAAGAAGTAAGCTCAGCTACTGTTTCAGTGTCATGCCTACCTGCCTGCTGCCATGGTCCCTCCCAGGATGGTTATGGATTTACTCTCTGAAACTGTAAGCAAGCTTCTCATTAAATAATTTCTTTTATAAGTTGCCTTGGTCATGGGTGTCTCTTTACAACAATAGAAAATTTCTCTACCAGATGGATTGTGTCCCTGAATTGTGAGTCAAAATAAGTCCTTCCGAAAGTTGCTTTTGTCATCGTAATATGAAGAGCCTTTAATGCAAGAGGCTATTGGGTGTGGGCAGCCACCAAAGCTGCAGGTCAGATTGGAGTCCAGGTAGAGTATCTGGTGGAAGTAACTTCTGAGTCTATTTTCATGCAAACTCAGTAGTCCTTCATCTTCTCAGAGGAAGGATGTTGTATTGGAGCAGATATACAAGCCGGTGATCTTAGCTAGTAAAGAGGTTGAAGCACAGAGATCCCAAGTTCTTTTCAAGGCACTTCCGGTCTGTGGCAGGACCAGTGTAAACCTGACATCCTGAGTTTGATTCCAGGGCCCCACATGGAATGAGAACTGATACCCTGAAAGTTGTTCTCTGACCTTCACACACATGCTAAAGTACGCACGGACTCCCCACAACACATTACACACACACAAAGACATGCTGCTGCTGCTGCTGCTGCTGCTGCTGCTGCTGATATATTAAATTTTTAAAAAACTGTCTCAACTTAAAGATCCAAACATTGTGTTTTTCTGGCATATGTGAGAGCTGAGGTCCAATCTTTTGTCATAAATAAATAAATAAATAAATAAATAAATAAATAAAAGATATTGCTTTTGTTAGCCTCTTCCTTTTGCCAAGTATCAGGGAATACTGGTCCTATCTGTCCAAGAGCAGTCAGCACAGAGTATTTTGTGGTATTAACATTGTAGGCTACTTGCCAATTACAGGGTTTACTCTCCAGGCCAATAGCTACAGGCTGTCCTTCCTCTAATGGCTCCTTTATTGCCTGCATCAAGTGTATCACATTAAAATAATTATGATTTTCTTCAAATCCCAAGGAAAGGATGCCTTAAGTGGAGGAGGACTTTGTCCTCCTTACATTGCTTGCTCACCTTTCCTTCGTTTGGAGGGGGAGGTGAAGGAAGAGAGTTCTTGGAATGAGTCAATAAGCTAACGTTGGGAAATAGAAGATCCACGTGTATGCCAAAGTCCACCGGAGCTGTCCCTAAGATTGCTTGCAAATAACTGAAAACGTGGTGGTCCCTGTGATTGGCAGGTCGCAAGCCGTCCTGAGTGCGAAAGTAACTTGGGAGTCATTTTACTAGTAGATACAATGATGGTAAGAACAGCAGTAGGTAAGCCTGAAGTTAGGTGCCTTGTGCCAACTCCATTTCATCCTCACAGCGTGTGGTGGGGTAGGTACCTCATGACTCCCCTTCTGCAGATAAACAAGCAGATAATCATCGGGTTTCACACCGGAGGTCATCTTTCAGCTGGGAAGGAGGACAAAGATTTGTTCCTCTGAAAGGTAGACAGTGAATATGTAAATACACCATCCCCAACAGAACAGTGATCTGGGCTTACTGGCCCTTTTCTTTGGGAACAATGCCACTGGGCCACTTTAGAAATGAGCCCAGTCACTAATGAGCCCCCTTCAGTAACTAATATCCTTTGGCTAAGGTCCCATTTGGAAGAGCTTCGTGGAATTCATGTCACTAATAAACTTAAATTTCTGGTTCCAGTTTATACAAGCAACTTGATAACCACATGGTAATTTGTAGGTTTAGATGCATAAATTAGATACATGAAGATTGTCAGAGTAATCAAGAAGGTCCAATGGACTCCCCAGAAGCTGTGACATTTATGGTCTGTCTGGCATGGTCTCAACAGAGGAATAAGGTTTGAGCTGGACATGTACCAGGAATCTCAAGGGATATGCACATCCTTAGCCCAGTGTCTCTGTTGGGGCAGTATCACAGGTTACCATGGAGGAGAGTAGCGAGGTAATCAGACTCTGGAAGAGAAAGAAAATAGCTTCAAACTTGGAGGCCCCAGATTCTGATCAACAATATATTTTTAACCACTAGAACCACAACTTGCAGCAAGCTCTCTCCCTTTAGTCATTCATTAGTAATGCACTCATTGACAGGGCAACTCTTACTTCTTTTTACATGATCTATGAAAACGATTATATGTGTATATAAATTTCAAACATGAACCAATGAGCATTCTCTGGTACAGGCTGGTCTGGAACTAACAATGAGACAAAAGTGGGGGTAGGGGGCAGTGGCACACGCCTTTAATCCCAGCATCCAGGAGGCAGAGGCCGGGGGATCTCTAAATTCAAGGCCATCCTGGTATATAGAGTGAGTTCCAGGATAGCCAAGGCCGCACAGAGAAGCCCTGTCTTAAACAAACAAACAAAGTCAAAGTTATATGCATCTCAATCTTATAAACATGATACCTGATATTGCAGAGGTGGGGTAGGGATAATGTGGCTGATACAAAATAACTCAGGTAGAAAATCTTCAAGGCTTTACGTAGTAAATATGGCTTTAAGCACATTGCTTCTATGTGCGTTTACCAGACAGGTAAATGCAATTAAGTTCTTTGGTGCATAGTGCTATTCGTCTTCATTCTGTAGTTCCACAATGGATCTGCAATAAGCAAGGCTTTCATGAGTATAAATACTAAAGTCCCCTGTGAGGCCCCAGGTCTCTGTGGTGCTTGACGATGTTCTACTGTTGTGCTTCACTTTCACTCCTGGCTGAGGAAAAAGTTCAGCGCATAAATCTAAGAAGGAATATCATATGATGGGTTCTACTCTAAGTTGTGTGGTAAAACGAGTCCCTACACACAAACACACACACACACACACAGACAGACAGACAGACAGACAGACAGACAGACAGACAGACAGACAGACTGTCTGTATCTGGTGTACCTACTTGGGAAATTCTTGATACTTCTCAGCATTTCCTCTAGAAGCTCTTTCTTTGCTAGGAATGGTGATCACCTATGTTGGAGAATATGTAGTCCTATCTCTGGCCTCAACTTCTGAATACCAATGACACTCCTCCATTTTTAATAACCAGAAATGTACCTCATCATTTCGAATGTCTTCTGAAGGAAGCATTGTTAGTCAAGTTAGAGACAATGTGACCATCATGGTGACAATCTGACCTCCTTTATGAGGTAGGCACTGTGTTAACGAACTCTTTTTTTGTTTTTTCGTTTTTGTTTTTTGTTTTTGGAGACAGGGTTTCTCTGTACAGCCCTGGCTGTCCTGGAACTCACTCTGTAGACCAGGCTGGCCTCGAACTCAGAAATCCACCTGCCTCTGCCTCCCAAGTGCTGCAATTAAAGGCGTGAGCCACCACTGCCCAGCGTTAAGGAACTCTTAACCTGGCTCTTTGGTGTTTGAAGCCTCTTAGGTCACATGAGTCAATAATGAATTGGTCAGAGTTTAGCCTTCTGGAATCCAATACCATGTTTCTTATTAGCTGTGTAAAATCTCTCTCTTTCACTAAGCTCCAATTCTGAATCTATAGGATAGCAACAAGCACAGCATTCTCTGTTGGAGCTATAGCTTGTCCTGTATTCAGTGTGTGTATCTCCTTCCTTCTACACCAAAAAAATCTCAAGTTTGAATTGCAACACATCCAGGTTAGAATTGCCAGAATTAGAAGTAAAAACGTAGGATGGCCAGTTACATTTTATTTTAAACTACTTTTTAAAATGCAAACTACTTTTTAAAAATAAAAGTATGTCTTATTTTCTATAGATTATCTGGAGGTCATATTTATGAACTAATCCCAGCTTAATACCCCTTTGTCCACAAGCCCCATTTGTCTCTAAAGCAAGGTTAAGGCACAGCCTGGATGATGTAAACAAAGGTGTCCTTGGAGTATGGATGTTTTCCTGATTAAGCAATAACAGACCAGGCACTTGGGTATTGCTCCCTGCCTGCCCTTCTTCCTGCTGGCATGTGAAGCTGGTACCCTGAGTTGGAGAAGCCATCGTTCCTGCCTGAGTGAAGACCTGCAGTTACTGTTCTGGTAGGAATGAAGCTAGTCATTCCAGAGAAAAACTTGCACCCTCCCAAGGACACCAAGAAATAGGGATTTCACAGCTAGGAAATGGAAAAGGGCAGCTAGAGAAGGGGGGGAGTCTCATTTTTCAGAAAGTGCTTTCACACAGCTGACATAGTCCCAGCCCACCTTCTGGGAAAAACTGGAGGGACAGCAATGACTTCATTGGGACTTCCTCTTGACCAAGGCTACTTAGTTCTGTACACCCCTTGCCTTCTCTTTAAACATAAACTTCACTTCGGGGATGCAGACCACAGACTTGAGGCGTTGCTGCTCCCCTCTCCTTCCTCTTCCTATTGTGGCCCCATTGAACACATCTTCTCTCTTTGCCTACTACTCTCACTTGCTGGCTTAATTGGTCTATATAAGGCAGGTGACAGAGTCCAAGCTCTGACTCTAACGACTCTGGAGGAGGCTGGAGGCCTCACACAAATAGCATCTCTACTGAGAAGCTTTAGTTTGTCCTTGGATGGAAACCTAAATGCCAAAATCTCTCTCTCTCTCTCTCTCC
>NW_022196903.1:91030072-91049317 GCF_008632895.1 Mastomys coucha | reverse complement strand
TCCTTCTTCTCCCACATCAGTTCAGCTACATCTTCTGTTCCAGTGTTGTCCTCATCTCCTGCCTCCATCCTTTATAGATCACACCAAAGGGCCAGAGTCCTGTGTCCAGGGAGACACTACAAGGAAATGGGGGCGGGGGGCGGGGGGAGGAGCAAGAATTTGGGGAAGATATCTCACAACTCACGCCTTCCAGCCTAGCTGAGCCACACAGCAGGATTTACCACAAGCCAACCCCACTGACCTGTCCTGAAGCCACTATTTCTGGTCTCTATTAACACCCTACTCAGGCACCTCTGGTCTGGAGAGAGGTGGGAGCCCCCTGTGCTCTAGCCCCCAACTCATGTTTCTCCCTTATACCTCGTCTCAGCCCAGGGCGTGGCTGGGGCTCTGACTTTTTACTCACTCACAATCTTTAATTTTTTTGTCTTAAAATATATATATATATATATATATATATATATTATCAGTATGTGTGGTCACAAACTGACACAAACACAAAGGTCCAAAAGCAATGGCAGGAGTCACTTCTTTCCACCCACCGTTTGGGATCAAACCCATGTCATCAAGTACCGACTGTATGAACCGGCTGAGCCATTTCAACAGCTCTGCACACATGGCTTCTAATAATCTAGCTTTCTCAGAGGCATTTTGGGATGAGGCTGAGTGACACGGTGACATCAGGTGCCCCGCGATCAGCGTTGGAGAAGTCTCCTAATATTTGTTAGAGGGAGAGGGAGAGTCAGCAAGCTCTGCTTGGGATCTGATTGTCCCGTTTCTCCCTCTTCCATCTCCTGCTCTCTATTTCCTCTGCTTTCAGAGAGGCGTCACAAGGTACAGATTCTGCAGAATAAACTCACATCTTACTTTGTGTATCAGAACCTTGTAAGAGGAAAAGTGTGAATACCAAAGCCCAGGGAGTAATTGCAAAAGAGAACAGTCCCCTTAAATTAGTTATTTTATTTGTGGCCAAACACAGGCTTTTATCTCAGAAGGCCGCCTGTTTGAGAGTGACTGGTTGATATGAGGCTCTGTGGAGGATGTGCCTCAAGTTTAGAGATCCAGGATCGATTAGAGATGTCTGCCATCCACATGACAACGGAGAATGGTGTTTGTCATCCCGGATCTGTAACATAAGCCCCACTCATAGTGGTCATTTCCTGCTAGGTCATGCCCTGGCATGGCCTTGGCAGGCTCTTGGGTACCTTGGTAGCAACGGAGTAGTTTTGCTATTTATTTATCTTGCCTAATGTGCAAGAACTACTTTTACGCTATTAAAATTTGTATTTTTATTTAAAGCACTGATAAGTGAACAGACTCAAAAGCCTGTATCCGAGCTCTTAAAAAGAAATGTAAGGGGGAAAAAAAGAAAGAAAGAAATGTAAGCTTTAACATTTATACTGATGCCAAGAAAGATTAAAAAAAAACCTAAAGGATAAATTTAAGGGCTAGATCTAAATTAAGCCAAAGTACGCTTGTGGTTTTCTAATTTTTATTTTTTCCATGAAGCTTTGGGGTGGCACCTGTCTTCATATTAGGAGCACATAGTTTGAAAGGCATCAGAAGACCATGGTCACTGGAGTTATAAATGCCACAACATATGGCGAAACCTCAAGATCTGTTTAGTGAAAGCAATAATAAAATAATTTGCCTATCACCTTCAGAGCATCAGCTCCACACAAGGCTCCTCACAGATGCCCTTCCAGCTTCTGGCTGGACACTCCGTAACTTTCAGATTACATCTCAGCGAACTACATTTAGGCAAAGTTATATATTTTTTTTCAATTTTAGAACCCTCCATCATACCTATAAGTATTTTTTGTTGTTCTCAAATGATGTTAGTAAGCAAAGGCCAAGAGATGCTGGCAACCTACGGCAGTAATCAATGGTTAAATCAATCACCAAATGATTTCATAAATAAATTATTAGAAATAAAACCAACAGGGTAAAATTTCTTTGGAAGCACTTAGCATATATTACTTTCATTCATTTAAAAATAGAACCGGGGAGAATGTGAAGTACGTGAAGAATCCCATTTGTCACAGGGTCAGACAGTGACTTAAAATAACAGTGGTGGTGGTGTAAGTATGCACACATTTCTAGCCCTAAGCTACCTAGGGGTTTAATGGTTGTTTTGCATTTCTGGATGGGTAAAATGTCCAAACTCTGAGTCGGGGGCGGTGTTCAAATAGGAAATTCTGAAGACAGTTGAAGCCCTCCTGCCTAAAAGCTGAATTAATCCTGCTTATTGCTTATATTTTCAGAACCAGGGGCAAAATGGACTCACTTCACTTCTGCTTGGCTGTAGCATTATCTCACCCCAGTCTACAATTCTATCTAGATTGATAAGCTCACAACAAGGCGAGTTAATTGGGACTTTTGCAGGGTAAAAAACCAGCTACAGTATGGTTGGCTATCTTGGACTTTGATTTGTTATTTTTGGTTCAGGTTGTTCCAAAGAAGTCACACAACCTCCGATGGCCTTGCTGTGTAAGCTGACACGCTGGTGGCTGCATACAATTGCAAGGTGATGATCTCCATGTCCTGCCCGAGTGGGAGGTGAATGCCCTCTGTGTCCACACTCCTCTGTAGAAACTGATGAGAAGGCCGATTCCACAGTTCAGTGGAGGAACAGATACATGACGCTCTCAGTGTTTCTAATGTCTGCGTATATTCATTCAATGATTTTACCACATATATCTTAAACACTTCTTCCTGGCCACTTAACAGCTCATCTTTCACTGCATACTTGACCATGTTTTGGATGGACTGAACCTTGATAACATAGAATAAACAGATCTGGTCCTTGTCTGTGTAAAGCTTCCCGGCTCTTGAAATATTAGCAAATCTTAGAAAGTTACCACTTACATATTTGAATTTCATCTTTCCCTTTTACTCAGTGAGACAGGGGGTTGTTTAAAAACAAAACCCAGAAAAAAGGCTACCATTCAAAAAACTACTTGCATATTCTCCCCAGTACCTTTCACAGCCTTTACTTATAATCCCTGTAGTCCTGTAGTTAGACTATAAGAAAGAAGCAATTAGGAGTCACAACAAACTCTTGGTTAATCTTGAATGTAAGAACAAGTGCACATACATGTACACACAAAACAAACAAACAAACAAACAAAAAACAGTGCACACAACCCCCACCTCCACTGCCCAGAGTCTGACCAAGGCAACAGTATGGAAGAAGATAGCAGAATCACAGAACAGAACTGAAGGGGCAGAAGAGGACAAAGTCATTTGTGTTTATATACCTGCTACATACTTAAAATGTGTTGTCCTGCAACTGAACTTTATGCTTCCCATACACATCTATGAAATTGTCCTTGAAAATGTATAAAAAAGTATTCCTCTCCTGAGAGGCTCTGACAGTACCTGACTAATACAGATGTAGAGGCTCACAGCCATGCATTGAACTGAGTACAGGGTCCTCAATGAAGGAGTTAGAGAAAGGACCTATGGAGCTGAGGGGTTTGCAGCTCCTTAGGACGAACAACAATATGAACTAACTAGTAGCCTCAGAGCTCCCAGGGTCTCAACCACCAACCAAGGACTGCACATGGAGGGGTCTGATTGTTCTGGCAGCATGTGTATAGTAGAGGATTGCAAATTTGATCATCAATAGGAAGAGAGGACCTCGGCTCTGTGAAGGTTCTGTGCCCCAGTGTAGGGGAATGCCAGGGCCAGAAAGTGGGAGAGGGCGGGGTGGCAGGCATGGGGAGAGAGGAAGCAACAGGGGTTTGTTTTTGTTATTTTTGTTTGTTTCTTTGTTGGTTTTTTGGAGGGGAAACTGGGAAAGGAGAAATTTACATGTAAATAAAGAAAATATCTAATAAAAAGAAAAAAGAAAAAAAAAGTATTGCTGTGCAAGTACTTTCCCTCAAAACTGTAAAATTCATGTTCAATCATTAATAAAAATGGTCAGTTATGAAAGACATTTTTTCCCTTTTGGTAACAACTGATCCAGTTTTGAAAAAGAGAGCCTGGCACATTTAGTAGTACAGGCCTGGGATCAAGTGCTCTGAGGCTGGGGTAGGTAGAGCTCTACACATCTGAGACCTGTATACTGTGCAGCCACTGCCAAGGCCACATCCTCAGACTCTACCTCAGAAAGCAAAGAGAGAAAGGAAGGAGAGGTGAAGAGAGAGGAAGGCTTGGGACTTCCAGAGACACCATGAGGGTAGAGGTAGGGGCAGGCATTATTAACTCTATCATCACAGCTGGATGGTCCCCAACAAAGACAGCCACAGTTGCTGCACAGTGAGAATAAATCCTGTGATGGGGAAGGACAGGAAATTATTTTAGAGGAAAACACTCAACCAGCCTTTAAAAGGGAGCCCAAGGGCTGGAGGGACACTGCTGCTCTTTCCAAGGTCCTGAGTTCAATTCCCAGCAACCACATGGTGGCTCACAATCATCTATAATGGGATCTGATGCCCTCTTCTGGCAAGCAAGTGTACATGCAGATAGAATATTCATATTCATAAAGTAAATAATTTTTTTTTAATGTATACCTGCAGGCCAGAAGAGGGCACCAGATCTCATTATAAATGGTTAGAAACCACCATGTGGTTGCTGGGAATTGAACTCAGGACCTCTAGAAGACCAGTCAGTGCTCTTAACCTCTGAGCCATCTCTCCAGCCCCCACTAAATAAATCTTAAAAAAATAAAATAAAGCCGGGCATTGGTGGCACACACCTTTAATCCCAGCACTTGGGAGGCAGAGGCAGGTGGATTTCTGAGTTCAAGGCCAGCCAGGTCTACAGAGTGAGTTCCAGGCCAGCCAGGGCTACACAGAGAAACCCTGTCTCAAAAAATTAATTAATTAATTAATTAATTTTGAAAAAGAGAGCCTGAGAAACCCCAGCACACATTGAGCAAGATCATCTGGTAACCTGTTATTTCAGGGATCTTCCTGTCTCCATATTGTATTTTCTGCTTTTTTTTTTTAAATAAAGAATATACATGATTATACTTGAAAAGAGGTTATTTTAAGGACAGAGAGCAAACAGGCTTGTTTCTAATGACCATATTTTCAAACACATCTTTGGAAAAGGACAAAGGGGGAGGCCTGTTGTACCTTAGTAAAGTTCGATTAAAAACTCTTGAGGCACTGCATGCAGTTCCTGGTTACACTGCTAAGGTTTCTGGTTGCTCTAGCCTTTTCTCCAATGTCTCTGTTGCTTCTTGAGTAACGACCTGTGCCGTCTAAATTCTCCTTGCATTTCAATTAACTGAAGTGCTCATACCCTTTGTAGGTATACACTTAGCCTGCTTTTTCTAACCTTCATGTTTTATTTAAAATTTCATCGACATATTGATATATAATTTACACTGAACAAAATATCTGTATCTTAAATACACTCACAGACCAGTTTTGGCAAATGCATTCACTTATATATCCAACACCCCAATACAGCAGTCACCCCAGAATACTCCTGACACCCACTTTCCAGTCAATCCCACATTATGTAAGCAGTCACTCTTGGTTCAGTCTCCTCAGGTGACCTTGCACTTGACCTTCATCAAAACAAACTCTTACTTTGTGTGTCTCTCCTGTCTGGCTTTTTCCATTTAACTTGGTGTTCTTGAATATGGAGGTGTTGCTGTGAAAGTTGGATGTTTGTTTGCATTACTGAAAAGCCTTTCTTTGTGTGCCTAGGGTAGAATAACATTATTTACGATTCTCTTGGTGGACTTAAAAAAACAAAACAAAGCAGGGTCTCATGGTACCCAGGCTGGTCTTGAATTCCAGATATAGACAAGGGCAACCCTGAACTTGGGAATCCTCTTGTTTCCCTTTTCCGAGTGCAGAGACTGCAGGCCTGTAGTGCTGTGCCCAGTTACAGAGATTGCAGGCCTGCAGTGCTGTGCCCAGTTTCAGTGGTGCTACAGCTTGACCCCTAAGTCTTTGGCCTGCTGGGCAAACTCTCTACCAACAAAGCTGCATCCCTCATTCTTTCTGCTGGAGTCTTTCTAGAATAATCCTTCTGAAAGCAGTGAGAGTGGGAGAGAGGAGATACCACTGTACCCGGGACAGGGCAGCTCCTGAAGGCTTCTATGCTGGGTCTGATCTATAGTCTCATTGTATACCCTAAAACCACAAGGTGGAGGGGGCAAACAATTGAGATTTTACAGAAGGGTACATGGTAGCCAGCAGGCTGGTAAGGGCAATGACTCAGTGTTTCAGCTCTTCCTCCAGGTCACCCTGTACCAGGTAGCAAGTGAAATCAGGCTTGGCAAATAGACACTACAGGCAGTGCTTTGAGCAAAGCACTGAATAAATCCAATAAACCATTACCTAAGAATTAGTCCTTTCTAGATTATTCTACTGCACCCTGTTGTGGACTTAATACTACGAATTGTTTTAATTTTTTCTAAAGCGCTTTTTCCTATCAAGCTAGTTTCCTACTTCTGCATTCTTAATGAGCTTTTATTTTGTGAAATCCAGAAAAAAGTTCACGTGATAAACACAGGTCGACAGAGTGTTACAGTGTGAACAGCAAAGCTGCACTTGCTGGCCTGCTTCCTTCCTTCGGTTTGGTTGGTTGGTTGGTTTTGATTTTTTGTTTCTCTGTGTAAGCCTGACTGTACTGGAATTCCTTCTGTAGACCCGGCTGGCCTCAGACTCCCAGAGGTCTACCCATCTCTGTCTCCAGAGTGCTGGGATTAAATGTGTATACTACCACCTAGTTTGTTTTTTATTTTGTTTATTAAAAAAAAAAAAAAAAGGCCTCAGTATGAGTCTCTGGCTGATCTGGAATTTATGTAGATTGAGCTGGTCTCAAACTTACAGAGATCCACCTGTTTCTCTCTGTTGAGTACTGGGATTACTGAGTACTGTCACCACACCAGCTGCTTCAAATACTTTTATTACACCCACACACACACACACACACATACACACACACACACACACACACACACATAGACACACACATATGTATATATATACTGGAGGTATACATGCTGGAGGTATGCAGATTGGAGACAGGGTCTCTCTAAGTAGCTTTGGCTGTCTTGGAATTTACTATATAGACCAGGCTGGCCTTTAATTCACAGAGATCTGCTCTGCTGACTTTAATATTTTTAACTATAAGATGTATAATATAAAATTTGCCATCACAGGAAAAAAAAAAACCTGCATCTCAGTAGAACTTTCTCCCTACAGAGCTGCCCTCTGTACTGGTTAAAAGACTCCGCATGTCCCTCAGTCCTGCCAACCATGACGGTACTGTCTGCTTCTATGGACTGACAGCTCCAGCCTGACAGAGATGGAATCTTGTCATCTTCTGTGACTGGCTGACATCACATGCTGTCTTCAAGGTCCACCCATGCTGTTGTCTATGGCTGGACTCCTTTTTAGAGGTAGAATCAAGTTCTTACATGCTCACATGTAGATAACATGTACTGCTCATCCACTTATTCAATGACAGACATCATGCTTGGTTCTTGTGAATAAAGATCCATGAACATGGGTGCACATCTTTCCAACCTTGCTTTCAGTTCTTTTGGATAAATACCAGAGGCAAGACTCAGAGCAGTCTTTATCTTACTGTTTTCACTAGCACCTAGTCTGTCATACAGTTCTACCAACAGTGGAACTCACTCTCTCTCTCTCTCTCTCTCTCTCTCTCTCTCTCTCTCTCTCTCTCTCTCTCTCTCAAAATTGTGTGAATGGGTGTTTAACTTTCATGTACATCTGTTTCCAGACCAGTGCAACCCAAGATTTTTCTTTTTTGAGGCAGGGTTTCTCTCTGTAGCCCTGGCTGTCCTGGAACTTGCTCTGTAGACCAGACTGGCCTTGAACTCAGAGAGATCTGTCTGCCTCTGCCTCCCAAAGGCGTGGACCACAGCCACCTACCTCAAGAATATATATATAATTTAAGCTGGGTGGTGGTGGCGCACACCTTTAATCCCAGAGCCTGGGAGGCAGAAGCAGGTGGATTTCCGAGTTTGAGGCCAGCCTGTTCTACTACAGAGTGAGTTCCAGGACAGCCAGAACTATACAAAGAAACCCTGTCTCGAAAATACCAAAAAAAGAAGAAGAAGAAGAAGAAGAAGAAGAAGAAGAAGAAGAAGAAGAAGAAGAAGAAGAAGAAGAAGAAGAAGAATATATATAATTTGTAGCCAGTGTCTTGACATCCTCAACAGGTGTCTAATGATTTATATGAAATAACAAGCTAGGACTAGGAAGATGGCTCAGTTAAGTGCTAGTATACTATATATAGGCATGAGGACCAGAGTAAAATCCCAAGAACTCCACCCCCATTCCACCCCAAAAAACAACACAAAACAAAAAAAAAACAAAACAACAAAACAACCTGCCACAGGCCGGCCAGTCTAGGCCTCCCTCAACCCTTGGGGGAACAGGGTCCTAGTCAGGTAGACAAGGCGTTGGCGAAGAAATGACAAACAGAAACAGACACAAGGGAGTGCTGAAATTGAATGTCATTTGTACAGAGTAGAAATCAGGCTTATATGGTATATAGAGAACAGGGCAAACTACAGAAGTCGCATAGGCAGGAGATGGTCACATCGGCAGGAGATGGTCACATCAAGGTCAGTACAATGAATCAGCCAGGTGCAAGGCGGAGGAACAGTGGTGTCATTCTTCGGACTGGGTTGTCCTGGCAGCCCCAAGGTAAACTCTCAGGGTCTGTCTTGAGGCAAGCATATGAGGGTCGTATTTTAGATTCCTTGGCTGTAACGTAAATAATTAGTGAGAGAAGCCCTATAACTTCTCTCTAGTCAGTAAAACAATTCTGCCTTGTGTGGGACTGCTCTTAATAATTAGTGCCTGACTACTATCTCTAACTTTGTGGGACTTCTCTGATGATTTGTGCCTAACTGCTATCTCTAACTTTATGGGACTGCTCTGGCAATTAGTGTCTAACTGCTGTCTCTAACTTTGGAGACACTCTGATAAGACAGCTCCTTTGTAGAAATTCCAAGCTAACTACAGCTAGGAGATCAATTAGGATTATTGAAACACTGTGAAGGCCAGGAAGCAATGTTAAATCTCAATTTTAGCTATAACAAAATATTTCTTAGGGCGCCTTTATACCTGAATAAAGAAAGCATGCAGATCTCTCCACAGATTATAGCAGAGATCAATCTGGAACACCTCTGAGTTAGGAGATGTCAGTGACTGACTACCTCAGGAGGCTGACTCCTTTTGAAGTGTACGCCTCAGTTCTGTGATCAGGTCTTTAGGCCTGTCCCAGGCACAACTGAAGTAGACGAGTTCTGTGTAACAACAACCAAACAAAAAACAGGTGTGGTGATGTATTTGCTGAGGAGGGTGGCTGTGACTCACTGGATAGCCTACTTAGCAAGCTTTAGACCAATAAGAAATGCTGCCTCAAAACAAAACAAAACAAAACATCCAAGATAGATGCATCTGAGGCATGACACCAGAGGTTGACTTTTGTCCTCTGCACACATGAACACACACACTTGCATGTACAACAACTGAATAATCACCTTTGATGCTGTGTGATTTTAGCCCTGGATAATGAATGCATTTGTACTGGACAAATTATAGAAGGCAACAGAAGACTAGGAGGTATGACTTCTGACACGTACCTATAACCTAGCACACTAAGGGCTGAGGCAGGAGAAATACAGGATAGAGGGAAATCCCAGATAAATAATGAGTTGTTTAGTTTTGTTTTGATTTTATCCCTAATACTTGTGTCAGTTCTGACAAATGTTGCAGTTCTTTCTAGTTCTTTCAAGGTCGTCTAGGAAAACGTGACACATCTAAAAAGTGCTTGTCACTGCTCAGGAATGGCAAGTACTCAGTAAAGTTTAGCAGAATAGCAGCAAGATCAATAACAGTACAGCAGCAGGAATTTTACAATAATGGTAACAATGGTATCACTAAAAACAGTAGCTATAGCAGTTGTAGCAGCTGTAGCAGCTGTAGCAGCTGTAGCAGCCCTAGCAGCTGTAGCAGCCATAGCAGCTGTAGCAGCCCTAGCAGCTGTAGCAGCCGTAGCATATGTAGGAGCCATAGAAGCTGTGGCAGCTGTGGCAGCTGTGGCAGTTGTAGCAGCTGTAGCAGCTGTAGCAGCTGTAGCTGCAACAGTGATCAAAGTGCCAGTGCTAAACTGCAGTAGTCAGTGTATATCATTGCCTTAATAGGATGGTGATAGCCGTCTCACTCTCCTTTGGAATAAAACTCAAATAGGAACAATTTAATTTTTAAAAGTTAATTTTATATTTATTTCTATTTTATGTGTATATAAGTGTTTTACCTGCCTGTGTTTATACGCACAATGTACATATACATGAGAAGGTTGGAGTAGGCCATTGGATCCTCTGAAACTAGAATTATGGATGGTTGTAAGCTACCATGTAGGTGCTGGGAACCAAGCCGGGGTCCTCTGCAAAAACAAGTGCTCTGAACTGTTGAGCCATCCCTCCAGCTGCAATTCAATTAAAAAACTGATCTGGTTTATAAAACAATTAAGGTAAAACGATGACTATCCGTCTTGTAGCTGAACTTGATCTGAGAAAGGCAAAGTGGGCTGGGGATTGGGCCTTAGAGAAACCTTTGCCTTTTACAATTCAGAGCCCATTCTGAGGGCTTGCACTATGGGTCAGGGAAATTTGAGCAGAGCCAAGCACTTGTACGACACTCATGAAATCTTCAGGCAATTTGTAGGCAGTCTGCAGGGCCTTGGAGATCCAAACAGAATTGCACAAGAGAGCAGCATGCTACAAACAGGTCACAACTGATTTATTTAACACCACTTGGAAGCTACTCTAGAGGTTGTGTCCATTTTTAACCCAGGGATATAGCTGAAGCAAGAGCTGACTTATCTACCATCTTCACAACCAGGATCAGTGGAGGATGAAAAACTTAAAAGAGGAAATGGACTGAGAAGGATGTGTTGCCTTCTCGGGCCATCTGCATTTCTTGTATGTTAGGAGGACTCACATATGTTTGGATAAGTATCATATATGTGTTTTAGAAAGAATAACATGAAGAAATCCTATTTTCAGGGTTTTTTTGTTTTTTTAAGATGTATTTATTTTATGTATGTGAGTACACTGTCCTCTCTTCAGACACACCAGAAGAGGGCATCAGATTCTATTACAGATGGTTGTGGGCCACCATGTGGTTGCTGGGAATTGAACTCAGGACCTCTGGAAGTGTAGTCAGTGCTCTTAACCTCTGAGCTATCTCTCCAGTCCATATTTTCAGTTTTGAGCAGTATTTGTTAGATATTGGGCACAGCTAACAGCTAATGTTCTTTAAGTTACTGCTGATTATGTCATTTAAGCTTTTCCTAAATGAGCTGCAGGCTAAAAATGCCCGGGGCGGGGAGGTAGGGATTGACCGGTGACAGTTCTGTGGGGCAGGTGCCCAGTTCTAGACAAAGTGTTCTACAAAGTAAGTATGGGGTGTGTGTGTGTGTGTGTGTGTGTGTGTGTCCAAATTTTTTATAGTAAGATTCTGTTGTGACATACTGTTTATACTTAAGGCCTGCATAATGAGTTAGGAAAAAAACACAGAGAGATTCATAATAGTTTAAGTAATTCTACCTGTTGTATTGGGCTCTATTCAATTGCTATTCTGTGGTTATGTTGGCAGCAGAGCTGCAGGCTAAAAATGCCTGGAGGGGAGAGATTGACTGGTGACTGGCAGTGACACTTCTGTGGGGCAGGTGCCCAGTTCTAGACGAGGACTTGAGAGAACTGTGAGCCCAGTTTTCAAGATCAGGGAGGGCATTGGGAAGGAGATGACTTCAGGGAAAAATGAAGAAAAAATAAACAAACAAATAAACAAACAAACAAATAAATAAAGTTTGCTCCATCCAGAAAGTTGGAGTAAGGAAGGGGAGCTCTAAATTTTGGCACAATATGCCACAGGGATTGATGGGAATTGCACAAGAGGAATGCACTGGAATCCAGATCCTGAAGGCCCCTAGAATGCATGAGTGAGTGCTTCAGGTTGACCAGAAGCAAGGAATCAAATAACCTCACATCACAGAAGAATCATGACATTTCCAAGTACAGATGTGTGTCCTGTGGAAGGCCGTACTTAAGTCTGTCCTTCTAGTGATACATTCCCCTTCAGCTTCCACAGCCAAGGGTCCATTTCTTGTGGAGCTTTCTGGAGTTACAAAATCCATTTTCAAGTAAGTGTGTGTATATATTTAAATTATTGTCTTTCTACACATATGTAGATTACGTATATTAATCTCTTACAGAGATAAGTCACCAAGTATCTAACCTTTATCCCTAATTTTTTTTAAAAAACCATTAGATCATCTCCGATGCAGAGAGGATGTAGACAGCAAGTGGTTTTCTTTGGTGTGGCTTTCCCTTCCTTCCTCCCTTATTCCAGTTTCCTTTCCTTCCCTTCCCCCTCCTATTCCCCCCACCCTTCCCTCAATCCCTCTGTCTTCCATTAAACTTAGATGTGCTCCTCTTCTGTGACAGGGGAGGTGGAGTAGGGGGTGGGGATAGGGTGGCAGTACGGGACATACAGCAAAATGCTACCGTCACTAAAGGTCAGAGCTCTAGGAGGGAACACTATGAAGTTTTAAAGCTTTATTTGTGGCTAACACAATGAAAGGCCCGAGACCTCCAACACCTCCAAAATGCCACATTCCTTCCTTACTAAGGACTATCTGAAGGCAAGTGTCTCACTCATCTCCAATTTTTATTCTTGTCTGTCCTCTAATTAATCCAATCTGCTTTCTGAGCAGTAGCCAAAGTGGCCTTCAGAAAGCATAAACCATAGTATGGCCCATGTAAAAAGCCCTCTGCTGCTTCTCAATGATGCTTAGAATGAACAACCTAGCACTGGTCCTTAAGACACGTCCTGCCTGGCCCTGCCTTCCTCCCTGCCCCCAAATCCTCCATGCCCAACAGCGTCCAGTCATGTGAGGCTTCAGTCACCTCACACTCCAAGATCTGTCTTGCCTGACTTTGCACATGCCATCCTGCAACCTAGGCCTGAGCTTATCTCTCAGACTCCTCTTCCTAGGGGGAATCGTTCTCCACTGCTGTTTGCTAGCCTATAGGATCCATCTTCCTTAGCACTTCATGCTACCAGAAATGATTGCCATTGTCTCCCTCACTAGAATATGGCTTTCTCTGTCTTGAGTTCTGCCACATTCCTAGCTACCTAATACAGTGCATGGCACAAAGCAGGCACTCACCAAACACTGTGTCTTGAGCTCTGTAAGCCTGGCCTGTTGGATGAGTGCCTGGCCCATGCTCTGGGATTCCCAGGCCCAGGGCAGTGTCAATCATTTCTGGTTGCATTAAAGTCTGAGAGATAAGCACAGACCTGTGAAAAGCAATCAGAGAAGAATGAGCCAAGCCTTTGGGGCGTTGGGCTGTTCTAGATTTACACATCAGGATCACCAGAAGAGGTCTCCTATCCCCTGCCCCCCTCAAAAAAAAAAAAACCCACAGATTCCAAGACCCAACTTTAAGAATTCTGATTCAGCAGCTCCTAGCAGGGAGTCAATTTCACTTCTTCCTCTAGACTCCGATCCAGAGTCAGTTGGTCTGGGGCCTGTTGGGTCATGCAGGTGACGTCCCTGCAGGTCGCTGCTTGCTTTTGTGGTCATGTTGGATGCTGAGGTGGGAAGCTGTAGAGGTGACCTCCATAACACACCGTGAAGAGCAAACACAGCTAACTGATCTCGGTGTCAGACTAGTCAGACCCGCAAGACCCTCTCTGTCAGCAGGAGGGTACGGTGCTCTGGGAAGCAGCTGGGAGAGATTTAGGCACTTCCTGCTCATGAGAGATGCTGTGGGAGGAGTCAGGGCTCCTTGGAGGAACAATCCTCACTCAGCTCAGTGGTTATCGGAGGCCCTTGAAAACAAGTGCCGTACTTCAGGACCAAAGGATAATCTGAAAGAATTCAGATTGTCTTTCTTAGGAGGGTTTCAGATCTACATTGCAATGCTAAGCTTCTATGTTCTTCATAGGTAATTGCATCTCAAAGGCTCTTGGCCACTTTCTGTAAAATTGCCAAGATTTTTAAAGCCTCTTGTTCATGGCTGGCTGTTAATCTAATGTTTTCCTTCATGGAAGCATTTTTAAAATGTCCTATTAATGCTCTATATTTTAGACTTTCTTTTTGTTTTACCTTAATGGGTTCTGTGGCTGTTGCTGAAATATGACACACTGTGTTGTTTGTTTGAGGGGATAATGACTTGGGGGGAAAGCACAGATGTTCAGATGCATTTTTTTTTTCTAAAGGTTTTTTTATCTTTTGTTTTGTTGACTCTGGATGAAGAACTCTGGAGCATGGAGGGATGTGTGTGTGTGTGTGTGTGTGTGCATTTACATGTATGTTGTAGGGTTTTATTGCTGTGAAGAGACACCATGAACAAGGCAACTCTTAAAAAGGACAACATTTAATTGGGGCTGGCTTACAGATTCAGAGGTTCAGTCCATTATCGTCATAGTGAGAAGCGTGATAGTATGCAGGCAGACTTGGTGCTGGAGGAGCCAAGAGTTCTATATCTTGATCTGAAGGCAACCAGAAGAAGGCTCTCTTCTGCACTGGGCGGAGTTTTAGCACTAGGAGACCTCAAAGCCTGCTTACATAGTGACATACTTCCTCCAACAAGGCCACACCTAATAGTGTCACTTCCCATGGGCCAAGCATATTCAAACCACCACAATATACCTGCAGATGTGTATATGTATATATATATATACATATATATTATAATTATATGTGTATATAATTATAATTACATTATAATTACATATACATATGTGTATATATATTATAATTAATGTGTAAGAGACCTAGGAACATATGTATCTAATTTACCATGGAATAACACTAAGAGGATCACTTAGATATTCACATAAAATGCATTTAGGGCCGGGCAGTGGTGGCACATGCCTTTAATCCCAGCATTTGGGAGGCAGAGGCAGGTGGATTTCTGAGTTCGAGGCCAGCCTGGTCTACAGAGTGAGTTCCAGGACAGCCAGGGCTATACAGAGAAACCCTGTCTTGAAAACAAACAAACAAACAAACAAACAAAATGCATTTAGTTTTTCATATTTTTGGACCCTGCAATTTGACTTCTTAGAATGTATCCAACTTAACCTAAGCAAATAAATTTGGGTGCCTACAAACATGCAACTAGTAAGATATTCGTTGAAGACCTGTTTGTACTTCTGAGAAATGAAAACAGTTTAGCTATGTAACAATTAAGGATTGGTTACATGAACTATGCACTTTATAAGTTATAGCTCTTTACAGGGAGATCTTAAAAATTATGTGATTCTAGAATATATAACTGCCTCAAAAGTAACCTGATTTGATCAACAAGAAAACACAGAGAGCATATGGATATGGTGGTGCATGTCTGTAATGACACTTGGGTGTCAGAGGCATGGGGATAACTGCAAGTTCAAGACCAGCCATACCACAAGGTGAATTCCAAAGCTACATAGCAAAACCCTATATCAAAAACAAACAATAAACCAAAGAACACAGGGCTAAGGATGCAGCCAAGGGCAGAGTTGACTTCCAAGGTCCAACTGCCAAAGGCTATAAAGGTGGTACAATGATCCAGAGTTCCGAAGTTTCTAAAGAAGTGACTGAAATTAGCCAGAGCACTCATTGCAGTTGCTCGCAACAGGGAAATAAGGTGAAAAATTCCTTTTCTCTCTAGCTCTGTATGTTATGTTCTGGTTTGTACAAAAATATCTGAATTTCTGATTAAAGAGTTGCAAAACTCAGAGTTTGACAATAGTTAACCTGTGGTGGCACATGCCTTTAATGCCAGCACTTGCGAGGCAGAGGCAGGCAGATCACTGTAGCCCACAGTGAGTTCCAGGACAGCCAGGGCTGCAGAAAAGGACTCTATCTCTGGGAAGAAAAAACATTATATGTATATATTACATAAAATATATAAAAATATATTGGTGAAGCCTTTCCCCAGCCCAGCCCTTCAGACACCCATGCCCCTCCATAAAAGCACTTGAAATGTTTGATTTCTAATTTATTTTTCAATAATCTACCTCACTGATATTTTTATTTTTATCTATTCGGGAGGTAGGTTGCATTTGAGACAGGGTCTCTCTATGTAGCCCTCGATGTCCTGGAACTTGCTACATAAACTAGGCTGACCTTGAACTCACAGAGATCTGCCTGCCTCTGCCTCCTGAGTGCTGAGACTAAAAGCGTGCAGAACTTGGCCCAGCTCTTATTTTTATTTACATACATTCGTTTAACTTACTGTCTCAAGACTAATTATGCACACTGTTTTAGAGCTTTCTGTAGCCAATTAATGTACACAATTGTGCTTTCATCTTCATGGGAGTATATCTCAGGGATTCACCTCAAAAAGTAGTGTTGCTGGGTCAACATAATTGCATGTTAGTAATCTGAAAAAAAATTAGTGTCCCTCCCCCACAGGTTACAAAAAAATCTTTTCATGCTGCCATTTTCACCCAGTATTTCAACAGTAAGATAAAAAAAAAAATTCTCTTCTGGTCCATCTTAATTTAGCTAGCTTTGACATAAATGGTTTAAAACCCCTTACATGGCCCCTCCCCCTTACGTGGAAATTCAGGGCCTTGTTATCCCCATCTGTCGGGTCACAGGATCGAGATGCAGATAAGAGCAGCTTACACCGGTTCACTTACACCATAGCAAGACCTGAGCTGTTCCCTTCAGTGGCACGGCTTCCAGAGCCTGCTGGAGAGGACAGGCAGAGCCCAGCTCACCGTCCACCTTCAAGAGAGGCTTCTATTCCAGGAGAAACTGCATTTGCTGGCTGGATTTTTACTCTGATGTTTTGTGAGTTGTTTAAATAAGCAGCAGCAGGCTCCTCCCGGGGAGGCGGGAGGAGGAGGAATCTAGAGCAGTGGGTGTGGGCTGCAAGGAACTGGACCCTGGGGTGGGAGGGCTTTAGAAAAGAATGCATTTTATTCCTGCAGAGATTCCGTAGACCGACTACTCTCTGTCCAGCACAGCAGCTGTACTGAAATGTCAGATGGATTTGTACAGATGACTCAAGTTGCCAAAAAGGGAGTCATGTAGTAGTTCCGCGACTTGACTCTGCCCAGAAAACCTTGCTTAATATAGATCCCACATGAGCTGAGCTATAGTCACTCACTCCCAGCAGCTCAACCAACACCATTGAGTGAAAAAATCTCTCAAGAGTGGGTTGGCTGGTGTTTGCATACTGATTCCTTCTTTAAAAAAAAATCATATTGGATTATTTCTTCTTTTCTGGTGATCTAGAAACAGATAGAAAAAATAAATGATGTCGGAGCACAGCAGGAATTCAGAGCAAGAAGACACCCTTAGTGAGGAGCTTGATGAAGATGAAATCTTGGCCAACTTATCCCCTGAAGAGCTGAAGGAACTGCAGTCAGAGATGGAAGTCATGGCCCCTGACCCCCACCTTCCTGTGGGGATGATCCAAAAAGATCAAACTGACAAGGCTCCTACAGGAAACTTTGACCATAAGTCTCTCGTCGATTACATGTATTTGCAAAAGGCATCTAGACGCATGCTGGAAGATGAACGGGTTCCTGTCAGTTTTGTGCAGTCTGAGGTAACCAGGGATCTGTGTGGGACACAAGTGGCTGCCGGGACTGGGATGGACGGCAGGGACTGTTTTGCAATTGGATTTCTCAAGACTGCAGTGTGTAGTTCTGTTTTGGATTTTGCCACATCTAAATTTGATCATAATATTAAGTTCTATCCCAGACTGTAACTTTCTAAAAAAAAAAAAAAAAAAAAAGGTATAATTGCAAGGGGAGAAAAATGATAACTTCTTGTTAATGTTTCTTTTTCAACATTGGCACCAGGATCTCTGTGTGGAGTCAGTGGTCTGTAGCCCTGACACATCATGGTTTAACTCACAAATAGCTCCTCTGCCTCTGTTGTTGGTGGTGATTTGATTTTTGTTTTTGGCTTTTCCTTTTGAGAAGCTCATCCAAATTCTACTCACCATTTCTATTTATGTACATACAATATTTTACATATAACGTCAAAGATTCCCCACTTCTGAGGAAATCTGGCCATACACACTAAACCAAAAAACCCAAGACTGAAAATGTAGGCACACTGTCCATTGGGCATCGGTGGTGACATCTTGGAATCGATGGCTAAGGTGTCTTCCAGACAGTCCTCTCTTGAGACACTTTAATCTAAAAACTATAGCTGGCAGGAGCTTTGCAAACCTACTATGTATAAGGCATAATTAAATTTTAATTACATTTTATTAGTAGTTATGTGTTTGTGTGTGCATATGTCTCTCTCTCTCTGTGTGTGTGTGTGTGTGTGTGTGTGTGTGTGTGTGTATAGAGCAGGCTTGGCGGCAGGTACCTTTACCTAATAAAGCCATCTTGATGGCCCTAAAGGGCAAATTGCACTTAAAAATGACCTAGATAAAAGAAGACGAATTTCCCAAGTATGGTCTGTTCCGGCCCACCTGCTAGATGCAGGTTTATCTTGTCACACTAGTGTGTTGGAAGGAAGTAGTGAACATTAAACAGGAGCAGAAGTCCAGGAAATACATCTCAGGCTTGATCAGGCTAGTGTTTGCCATGTCCTTTGCAGACCTCTTACAATTGCACATCTGTGAGTTCGAAGACAATCCCACACAAAGACCAATTTTAGGAGGACTACAGACAAAACCAATGCTTTTGTTTCTCTCCCTGGTGTGCATTAAACAGCTTGATAATTGGCTCCCCCTGCTGGGACAGATGAGGCATGCAATGTTACAGGTTTTAGGAGGTAGTTAAGGACAACATTGTAACTGTCAGATCCAACCTGCCAGGTACCATCAGCATTAAGTTCTTGCTCAGAATACTATGTGTCAGGCTTCTCCAAGAACTTTGGGGGCTACACCTGCAAGGTTCACAGATGTACTCAAAGTGGAGTAATCGATGCAGGCGAAGCTAGTGAACTCTGATTGAAAGACTTCCCGGACATGGCAGAGTTGTAAATCTCACCCTAGTCCTGTTCCATTTTAAGGCTGGCTCATCCCACAAGGCGCTTTGCTTCAAAGACTAGTGAGTAATGGAGGTGGTTTTCCCAGAGCCAGGATCCAAACCAAGGTTTTAAAAACACAGCCCAGATTATCAGAGTGCCCTCGCTTCCCTGCACCATGTCATAGTCTCAGGGAATACAGCACGGAGCATGTCTATGAGAGCCGTGGAAAGGTATAAGGATTTCACCCTTTACTTTAGGAAGGGTATAGGGATTTTTTTTTTTTTTTTTTTT
>NW_022196903.1:91028710-91030062 GCF_008632895.1 Mastomys coucha | reverse complement strand
TTTTTTTTTTTTTTTTTTTTGAAACAAGGGTTTCTCTCTGAAGCCCTGGCTGTCCTGGAACTCATTCTGTCGACAAGTCTGGCTTCAAATCCACAGAGATCCAACTGCCTCTGCCTCCCGAGTGCCGGAATTAAAGGTGTGTGCCACCATAGCCCAGCAGGAAACTCTTTTCTAACACATCTCTGTAGAGTACAAACACTCCTTTTCAAATACGCATGAAACAAAGGTTATTTAAAAATCTGTATCATTCCCAAATATGTTTTAACAACCATCTTTTAAAGATACAGAATCTGAAAACAAACTTAAAGTAGCTTTTGCACTTGGTCTTGAACATCCTCAGGGACTCCATCCTTGAATTCAGTGAATTGTGAACTGAAAACACTAAAAAAGGTTTACTTATTTATTTATTTATTTGCCATGTGGACTGGATATGAGCAGACTTTTTGTCTTTTTTAAAACAAAACAGTATCCCTGGTTATAATGCCTGTAGTAGCTATTAGATGGTCTAGAGACAGTGTAAAATGTTTTTGTATGGGCAGGTAGGTGTGTAGGATAGAAATGTGTATACATATGTATATATATATATGTATGTATGGGCACAACCCCAAGCATGTGTCTGCAAAGGTCCCTACTAACTTGGTTGTTTTTGCTTACCATGGGGTCCTCTGTATCAGCAACATAAGGCAATTTTTTTTTGTTTGCTTGTTTTTGTTTTTGGAGACAGGGTTTCTCTGTGTAGCCCTGGCTGTCCTGGAACTCACTCTGTAGACCAAGCTGGCCTTGAACTCAGAAATCTGCCTCCCTCTGCCTCCTAAGTGCTGGGATTAAAGGTGTGTGCCACCACTGCCTGGCTAACGTAAGGCAAACTTAAAACTGAAAACCACACAGTGCAAGTAGCAGGCACCCAGCAGACCCTTCAGTTCTTCCAGGGGTTCCCTTCCTGACTCAGAAAAACAAAAACAAAAACAGGAATTTGATAATAACTTTAAAAGTTTTTTCCTATATGGATATAAATTTGTATGTATACATATATGGAATAATATTATAATTATGTTTATTAGATTGAGCTATTTCACTAAAAACTAAAATGATTTTCACTTAAGTTTTTGTTTGTTTTGGTTTGGTTTTGAGACAGGGACTCTCTATGTAGGTCTGGGTAATCAGAGACGCATTATTTTAGATCATATGCTGGCCCAGAACCCAGAGATCTGCCTGCCTCTGCCTCTAGAGTGGTGAAGTTAAAGGCAGGTGCCACCATGCCTGGCTTTATTTAATATTTTACAAAATCTTCTGTGAATGTGTGTGCTTTGTATGCACGTGTGTTTCTGTGTATGTGGTGGGGGAGAGGGGGG